>NC_133184.1:57815000-57987500 GCF_049306965.1 Danio rerio | reverse complement strand
TTATGTTTCACAATTTTAACTTTACGTTTCTCAATTTTAACTTTCTATTCCGTAATTTTAACTTTCAGTTTCGGAATTTTAATTTTCTATTTTGCAATTTTAACTTTACGTTTTGCAATTTTAACTTTAGGTTTCTAAATTTTACCTTTAAGTCTCACAATTTTAACTTTATGTTTTGCAATTTTAAATTTGTTTGACATTTTTAACTTTACGTTTTGTAATTTTAACCTTGTTTTGCAATTTTGATTTACATCTCACTATTTAGGCTTTACATCTCACAACTGTGACTTTTTAAGTCTTGCAATTTTGACTTTCTCTCTTGCTAATTTTTACTGTTTTCGCAATTGAAACTTTACATCTCCCAATTTTGACTTTTACAATTTTAACTTTACAACTATCAATGTTGAATTTTTTACAACTTTTCCAAAATCAGCAATTTTAATGGCGTGGTAGCTGGAATCAATACACTGTTGTTTATTAGCTCACATATATGTACACATATTTTTATATCATGAAACATTCTCAAATGAAGCAGTGAATCACATGAGAGCTGTCAAAAACATGTCAAATTATACTTCACTTCACAATCAAACAGCAGGAAATTAATTTAATTCTTCAAGGTAATTTAGCCTGAGGAGGCTTGTTAACACTAAACTATATTTCATTTCTGACTTCACGTCTTACAATTTAATTTTAAATATAACAAAATTATAAATTTACATCTTTCTGTTTAACTTTGTTATACAATTTTTGAGCTTGCAGTTTTGATTTTATATCTCAAAATTATGAAGTGACGCAATTTTGACATTACGTCTCACCACTTAGACTTTACATTTCGCAGTGTTGACTTTACATCTAACAATTTTGTCTCGTTTCATTGTTTAGACATTACATTTCACAATGTAAACTTTACACCTCACAATTTTGACTTTATATCGCAGTTTTGATGTTACGTCTCACCGTTTTGACTTTACCTTTCACAATGTTGACTTTACGTCTCACAATTTCCACTTCACATCTCACAATTTTGATGTTAAATTTCACCGTTTAGACTAAATTCCACAATGTTAACATTACGTCTAACAATTTTGTTGTTGTTTTACCATCTTAACTATACATCTGGCAATTTTGATTTCACGTTTCACAATTTTGACTATGTCTTGCAATTTTGACTTAACATCTCTCACACTTTTGTCTTTACGTCTCGCAATTTTGACATTAAAACTAACAAATGAAAGTTTGCAGCTCAATTGCGTAACATTTTTACGTTTACAGATTGCAATTTCTAAGTCTTTAAATTTGGACTTTACAGCTAAATATCAAAATTCATACTTTACATTTCAATAATTTTGAGTTTACACATTCATTCATTCATTCATTCATTCATTTATTTATTCATTAAACTTTTCTTCGACTTAGTCCCTTATTAATCAGTGGAATGAACCACCAACTATTTTAGCATATGCTTTACACAGTGGATGCCCCCAGCTGCAACCCAGTACTAGGAAACACCCATACACTCATTCACACATACACACTCATACACTACGGCCAGTTTAGTTGATCAATTTCCCTATAGCGCATGTGTTTGGACTGTGGGGGAAACCAGAGCACCCGGAGGAAACCCACGCCAACACGGGGAGAACATGCAAACTCCACACAGAAATGACAACTGGCTCAGCCGGGACTCAAGCCAGCAACTTTCTTGCTGCGAGGCCACAGTGTATTATGTATTACGAAACATAAAAACATTATGAAACAGTAAATATTGACCTTGATGAAGAGGCGTGAGAAGGCTCTCTGTGCAAGTCCAGTAATGCTGAGGTTCACAGTGTCCACCAGAAAGGGTTCCACCGCAGTGTACATCACCGCACACCCGCTGGACACAAGTGCATAGTGCAGATAATAAGAGAACAGAAGCTGTGCTGGTTTACTCCATCCGCATGCTTCATTAGCGATGTAACGCCACCTGCAAACACCACAACAAAACACTGTAAACTCCTGACTCAAGACTGATGCAAAATAATGCATCTGTCATTCATTCATTCTTTCATTCATTCATTCATTTTCCTTCAGCTTAGTCCCTTTATTAATCTGTGGTCACCACAGCGGAATGAACCACCAACTTATCCAGCATATGTTTTACAAAGCAAATACCCTTCCAGCTGCAACCCATCACTGGGAAACATCCATACACTCTCATTTATACACATACACTACAGACAATTTAGCTTACCTAATTGTACCGCATGTGTTTGGACTGTGGGGGAAACCAGAGCCCCTGGAGGAAACCCACGCCAACACGGGGAGAACATGCAAACTCCACACAGAAACACCAACTGACCCAGCCGGGACTCGAACCAGGGACCTTCTTGCTGTGTGGTGATTGTGCTACCCACTGTGCCACCGTGCTGCCCATATTTACATCTGTCTTACACAATTTGCATGTACACAGTTGAAGTCAGAATTATTCGCCCCCTTTTGATTTTTCTTTTCTTTTTTAAATATTTCCCAAATGATTTTTAACAGAGCAATAAAATGTTCACAGTATGTCTGATAATATTTTTCTTCTGGAGAAAGTCTTTTTTGTTTTATTTCGGCTAGAATAAAAGCAGTTATTAATTTTTTAAAAACTATTTTAGGGACAATATTATTAGCCCCTTTAAGCAAATTTTTTTTGTTGATAATTTACAGAACAAACCATCTTTATACAATAACTTGCCTAATTACCATAACCTCCCTAGTTCACCTTATTAACCTAGTTAAGCCTGTTAATGTCACTTTAAGCTGTATAGAAGTGTCTTGAAAAATATAAAAGTCTAATATTATTTACTGTCATCATGGCAAAGATAAAATAAATCAGTTATTAGAGATGAGTTTTTAAAACTATTATGCTTAGAAATGTGCTGAAACAATCTTCCCAGAACAGAACAGAAATTGGGGAAAAAATAAAAAGGGGCGCAAATAATTCAGGGGAGCTAATAATTCTGACTTCAACTGTGTATATATAAAAAGGTCGTGCGGTGGTGCTGTCGTCTCACAGCAAGAAGGTCGCTGGTTCGAGTCCCGGCTGGTTCAGTTGGCATATTTGTCATAAGATTATTAAACCATATTAGTATTCAAATAAGTGATATTAAATAAAATATGAAATAAATATGAAATTAAATAGTATTTATTTTATAATTAGACTACATTTTAAGATTTAAAAAAATATTAATTTAGGCATCACGGTGGCTCAGTGGTTATCACTGTGGCCTCAAAGCAAGAAGGTCGCTGGTTTGAGTCCCGACTAGGTCAGTTGGTGTTTCTGTGTGGAGTTTGCATGTTCTCCCTGTGTTGGCGAGGGTTTCCCCCACAGTCCAAACACATGCGCTATAGGGGAATTGGGAGGGCTAAATTGTCGGTCGTGTATGAGTGTGTGTGTATGTGAATGAGTGTGTATGGGTGTTCAGCAGTGTTAAGTTGTGGCTGGGAGGGGATCCTCTGTGTAAAGCGTATGCTGGATAAGTTGGCAGTTCATTCCGCTGTGGCGACCCCTGATTAATTAAGGGACTAAGCCAAAAAGAAAATGAATGAATGAATACAAAATATAAATTGTAAGTGTTAAAGTACCAATATAAATAAAATCTTAAATTTTTAAATGAGTAATTCTGTGATAAGATCGGTAAATAATATTTTGTATAAATAATGTGAAAACAATTTAAGGAATTAAACTGAATTAAATAAAAGAATATATTAAAACACAACAAAATCCCCAACATCTGTACCTAACATGAAAATCAAAACATGAAATATATGATGAACATTTTATTCAAACTAAAATGACAAATAACATTAAACAAGATGACTTATAATGATTTGAATAGTGTTATTGTCATTGTTGATCATTTTGATTGTTAAATTAGTTCGAATAAACACTGTTTCCATTCAGTAACTTTTTATTTTTAACTTGATTTCATTATTACATCTTCCCGGGGATGTCCATATCACATGATGCTCATAACACCATGAAATCAATAACAGTCTGTCTCTGGGTGTGTAAGTGTACGTGTGTGTGTGTGTGTGTGTGTGTGTGTGTGTGTGTGTGTGTGTGTGTGTGTGTGTGTGTGTGTGTGCGTGTGTTGAACAGGCAGCAGACGGAGCCTGTCTGACAAAACACACAATGTTAGAGCAACCTTCGGCAGGGTGAAATAATAATGCGAACCCAATCTTAACAAATACTGAGAGATGCAGAGCTAAAATAGCAGAGTTATGAGTCTTAAACCACAGGATGACTGACTGTTCAGTGTATATATGTTATCAATATTTTAGCTGGATATTAATCATGCAAATTATGTTGTGTCAATACACCCTTCCTCCACCTCCTCCTCTTTGTTCTTGACTTGTTTGTTTGGTGGTCTTCTCTGTGTTTTCTCTTTGCTGCATGTTTATTCTTCACTCGTGTGTTAATGACATTAGGCAGTCCTGCCCACACTGTAAATATATTCAATACAGTATAAACACAACGGCTGGAACATTAATATTAGCATATCATGAATATGTGTTGATGAAAATGGATGAATGAATGGACAGACTGATGAACGGATGGACTGATATATGGATGGAAGGATGTGTGGATAGGTTTACAGATGGATCAATGGATTGATGGGTTAATAGATGGATGAATGAGTGCATTGATGAATGAATGGATGGATGGTTGGTTGAATAGACTGACTGAATAAATTATGGATGAGTGGGTGGGTGGGCTGATTAACGAACAGATGGATGGCTCAATGAATGGATAGTTGAACGAATTAATGAATGGATGGAGGGATGAATGAATGTATGTATCAATGAATGAGTCAAATCAATGACTGAGCCAAAGGATTAATGAATGAATGAATGAATGGATGAATGGATGGATGGATGGATGGATGGATGGATGGATGGATGGATGGATGGATGAATGGATGGATAAATGAATGGATATTTCAATGCATGAATGAATAAATGGATTGGTTGATGAATGGTTGGATGGATATATGGATGGACCAAATGACGAATGGTTGAATAGACTCACTGATTAAATGGTGATTGAATTGACACACAATGGATCAAAGAATGGAATGAATGAATGAATGAATAAAGAACGAACGAACGAATGAACGAATGAATTAATGAATGAATGGATTAATGGATGGATCAATGTATGGATTGGTCAATGGATGAATGAATGAATGAATGAATGAATGAATACATGCATGAATGAATGAATGAATGAATGAATGGATGAATGGATGAATGAATGAATGGATGGATGGATGGACGGATAGATGGAAGGATGGATGGATGGATGGAAGGACGAATGGACGGATGGATTGGTCAATGGATGAGTGAATGAATGAATGAATGAATGAATGAATGAATGAATTGAATTGATTGATGAATCAATTAGTGAATGAATGAACGAACGAGCGAGCAAGCGAAGGAATGAACGAACAAATGAACGAACGAATTAATTAATTAATCAATGATTAACTAGTTTATTAATTCATTCATCCATTAATTAATTAATTAATTAATTAATTAATTAATAAAATTGATAATTGATAGATTTATTGATTGACCAAATGATGGTGGATGAATAAATGGATAAATCAACTGATGTACAAATAGATGGATGAATAGACCAAAGGATGGATGAATAATTGATTAGAGGAATGAATGAATGAATGCATGGAAATATGAATGAATGGAAAAATGAATGAATCAATTAATAAATGGATAGATCAACTGATGGATGGGTAAACAGAATGAATGAGTTAGTTAATGGATAAATGAACAAATGAATGAATAAATAAATGGATGACTGAATTATGATTGATGGATGGATGGATGGTTAAAATAATAAATAAATAGATGCAGCAAAGGATGAATGAATGAAGGAATCAATTGATGAATGGATGGTTGAATAGACTGACTGACTGAATGAATGGTGGATGAATTGACAAACAGATGTATGGCTGGATGGATCAATGAATGGCATTAATGAATGATTAATTAATTAACTAATGGATAGATCAATAGATTAATGACAGACTGACTGAATGAATGAATGATTGAATGATTGAATGAATAAATGAATGAATAAATGAATGAAAGGAAGAATAAATAGATGGACTGATCAATGGATGGATTGGTCAATGGACTAATGAATTAATTATTAAATGACCATATGGAGGGCAGCACGGTGGCACAGTAGGTAGCGCTTTGCCTCAAAGTAAGAAGGTTGCTGATACGAGCCTCAGATAGATCAGTTGTCATTTCTGTGTGGAGTTTGCATGTTCTCCCCGTGTTGGCGTGGGTTTCCTCCGAGTGCTCCGGTTTACCCCACAGTCCAAAGACATGCGCTATGGAGGAACTCGGTAAGCTAAATAATCTGTAGTGTATATGAATGGAAGTGTATGGGTGCCAGTGATGCGTTGCAGCTGGAAGGGCATCCGCTGCGTAAAACATATGCTGGATTTATTGATTGACCAAAAGATGGTTGGATGGCTGGCTGGATGGATGGATGGATAAACAATTAAATCAATTGATGGATGGAAAGATCAAAAGATGGATGAATGCATGGAAAGATGAATGCATGAATGATCAATTGATAGATGGGTAAACAGATAGATGAATGGATGATGAGTTGGTCAATGGATGGATGAAAGTATGAATGAATGAATGGATGGATGGATGGATGGATGGATGGATGGATAGATGAATGAATGAATGAATGGATTGATGGATGAATGAATTAATGAATTAACGAATGAATGAATGAATAAACGAAAGAATGGATAAATGAATGAATGAATGAATGAATAAATGAATGAATAAACGAAAGAATGGATGAATGAATTAATGAATGAATGAATGAACGAATGAACGAATGAACGAAAGAATGGATGGATGAATGAATGAATGAATGAATGAATAAATGAATGAATGAATGAATGAATGAATGAATGAATGAATGAATGAATGAATGAATGAATGAATGAATGAATGGATTAATGAATTCAATAATGAATGGATTGATGGACCAAATGATGAATAGACAAATCAATGAATTAATCAATGGATGAATAAATGAATGAATGAATGAATGAATGAATGAATGAATGAATGAATGGATGGATGGATGGATGAATGAATGAATGAATAAATGGATTGATGGATGAATGGATTAATGAATTAATGAATGAATAAATGAACAAACGAATGAAAGAATGGATGAATGAATGAATGAATGAATGAATGAATGAATGAATGAATGAATGAATGAATGAATTCAATAATGAATGGATTGATGGACCAAATGATGAATGGACAAATCAATGAATTAATCAATGGATGGGTAGATGGACCAAAGCATGGATGAATGAATGAATGAATGGGTAAACAGATAGATAGAAGAAGCGGTCATCAAATATTCATATTTTACCTTTGTTTTTCATCAGTGTTTAGCACATCTCTGTAGCAACCCAACCAATAAGTCATTTAATTGAATCTTATTTACTGACGCTCATGTTCCAGCACCGCAGGACTGGTTCTGTAGTGTTCACCAGTGTCACACTGACCCCGTTCAGAGTTGGGTCAGGGTTGGGTTATCTTATATAAGTGATTGTGAAGGCTCTGAGGTCTGCAGTGGAGCAGGTTCTTTATTATCTCTCTATTAATAAAGCATCACTACACATTCCTCCAGTATTTATGATATAACATATGAGTCACGCCTTCAGTAACCAATCAGAGGCCAGAAGCTTCTCTCCATATGAATCTCCCGCAGGCAGTTTCCTCTTATCTGTGATTTATTCCAGTTTCTGCAGATCGCCAGATTACGGTGTTTTTCCACTCACGTGTGCTGAGAAAAGGACTCATCCTTCCCACAATGCACCAGGCTGTCCAGCAGGAGGCGGCTCAACGGGAAGTGGCCCAGGAAGTTGCTTGCAAAATGAGCCTGGAATTGATCTTCGGTTGGGCCTTCAGGAACCAGCATAACAACAGCTGAAAACACAGATTCACTGGAGTAACTCTGACTGTGAGTGAGTGTCCTCGCAATATATCAAAGAATTAGATATTAAAATCATCTAAATCGTGATAATAGTACAGTTGAAGTCTGATTATTGGCCCTCTTGAATTATTCGCCCCCCTGTACATGTTTCCCTAATTTCTGTTTAACGGAGAGCAGATTTATTCAACACATGTCTAATCATAATAGTGTTAATAACTCATCTCTAATAACTGATTTATTTTCTCTTCATCATGATGACAGCACATAATATTAGACTAGATATTCTTCAAGACACTAGTGTTCAGCTTACAGTGGCATGTAAAGGCTTCACTAGGGTAATTAGGGTAAAGTTAGGGTAATTAGGCAAGTCATTGTATAACAGTGGTTTGTTCTGGAGACAATCCAACACTAATATTGCTGAAGGGGAGAATAATATTGACCTTAAAATGGCTTTAAAACTATTAAAAACTGCTTTTATTCTAGCCGAATTAAAACAAATAAGACTTTCTCCAGAAGAACAAATATTAGAGGAAACACTGTGAACAACTCCTGAATCAGTTCAACATCATCAGGGAAATATTTAAAGAAGAAACAGAAATAAAATAATTTTGACTTCAACTATATATGAAATATCCATATCACAGAGAAGTGCAATAAATTTAATTTGTATTATGTGCAAAGTACATAATAAAGTCTAAATGTTTGCATCTTGACATTATTTTATATGTATACTTATTTACCTCAGAAAAATATCTATTACCTGTTTATTTTGGTGTGATCATTCATTCATTTTTCTTTGGCTTAGTCCCTTATTTTATCAGGGGTCGCCACAGTGGAATGACCCACCAACTATTCCAGCATGTTTTATACAGCAGATTCACACTCATACACTACGGCCAATTTAGTTAATCAATTCCCCTATAGAGCAAGTATCTATTAGTCTAAATGTTTGCACCTTGACATTATTTTTTATGTATATTTATTTATCTATCATCTAAATATCTACTACCTGTTTATTTTACTATGATCATTACATAAATAATTTATTCTTAAAAAAGTATTATAAAATATAAGGCGAAGCAGTGGTGCAGCAGTTAGTGCTGTCGCCTCACAGCAAGAAGGTCGCTGGGTCGCTGGTTTGAGCCTCGGCTGGGTCAGTTGGTGTTTCTGTGTGGAGTTTGCATGTTCTCCCTGTGTTCGCGTGGGTTTCCTCCAGGTGCTCCGGTTTCCCCCACAGTCCAAACACATGCGGTACAGGTGAATTGGGTAGGCTAAATTGTCTGTAGTGTATGAGTGTGTGTGTGGATGTTTCCCAGAGATGGGTTGCGGCTGGAAGGGCATCTGCTGCGTAAAAAATGTGCTGGATAAGTTGGCGGTTCATTCCGCTGTGGCGACCCCGGATTAATAAAGGGACCAAGCCGACAAGAAAATGATTGAATGAATTATAAACTATAATTTTTTGTTAGTTATATTGTAATAATCGCTCAGTTTACTAAGACGATTAAACCAATGACTGTAATTAATAAAATATAATTGAATATTTACAAATAAACATGCTTTCATTTTCTTTTCGGCTTAGTTCCTTTTTTAATCAGTGGTCGCCACAGCAGAATAAACCGCCAACTTCCAGCCACAACCCAGTACTGGCAAACACCCACAAACCCTTATTCACACACACGCTCATGCACTACGGCCAATTTAGTTGATCAGTTCCCCTATAGCGCATGTGTTTGGACTGTGGGGGAAACCGGAGCACCCGGAGGAAACCCACACCAACACGGGGAGAACATGCAAACTCCACACAGAAATGACAACTGACCCAGCCGAGACTCGAACTAGCAACCTTCTTGCTGTGAGGCCACAGTGCAACACCACTACGCTACAGTGACGACCAAATATTTAATAATAATAATAATTTCATATAAAAATATGACTATTATTATTAGTAAAATTGTTATGTATTTGTTAACGCTGGGCAATGTTCAGGGTGTTGCTATACAGTTGCTAGGATAACGTTAAGCAGTTGTTAGAATGTCCTACCTTGTAGTCAAGGTGTTGCTATAGAAATGATAGAATGCTTATAAGGTTGTTAGAGATGTGCAGTTGCTAGAATGTGGTTGTCAAGGTGTTGCTATGCAGTTAATAGAATGTTTATGAGGTTGTTAGAGATATGCAGTTGCTAGAATGTGGTTGTCAAGGTGTTGCTATGCAGTTGCTAGAATGTTCTATGTGGTTGTCAGGGTGTTGCTATGCAGTTGATAGAATGCTTATGAGGTTGTTAGAGATATGCAGTTGCTAGAATGTGGTTGTCAAGGTGTTGCTATGCAGTTGCTAGAATGTTCTATGTGGTTGTCAGGGTGTTGCTATGCAGTTAATAGAATGTTTATGAGGTTGTTAGAGATATGCAGTTGCTAGAATGTGGTTGTCAAGGTGTTGCTAGAATGTTATATGTGGTTGTCAAGGTGTTGCTAGAATGTTATATGTGGTTGTCAAGGTGTTGCTATGCAGTTGATAGAATGTTCTATGTGGTTGTCAGGGTGTTGATATGCAGGTGCTATAATGTTATATGTGGTTGTTAGGGTGTCATTAGGCAGTTGCTAGAAACTGTATGTGGTTGTCAGTGTGTTGTTATGCAGTTAGAATGTTTATATGGTTGTCAGGGTTTTGATATGCAGGTGCTAGAATGTTCTATGTGGTTGTCAGGGTGTTACAATGTAGTTGCTAGAATGTTTGTGAGGTTGTTAGAGATATGCAGTTGCTAGAATGTGGTTTTTAATGTGTTGCTATGCAGTTGCTAGAATGTTCTATGTGGTTTTCAGGGTGTCACTAGGCAGTTGCTAGAATATTTATGTGGTTGTCAGGGTCTTGTTATGCAGTTAGAATCTGTATGTGGTTGTCAGGGTGTTGCTATGCAGTTGTTAGAATGTTCTATGTGGTTGTCAGGGTGTTGCTATGCAGGTGCTAGAATGCTCTATGTGGTTGTCAGGGTGTTGTTATGCAGTTGTTAGAATGCTCTATGTGGTTGTCAGGGTGTTGCTAAGCAGTTGCTAAAATGTTATATGTTGTTGTCAGGGTGTTGCTATGCAGTTGCTAGAATGTTCTAAGTGGTTGTCAAGGTTTTGCTATGCAGTTGCTAGAATGTTCTAAGTTGCTGTCTGGGTGTTGCTATGCAGGTGCTAGAATGCTCTATGTGGTTGTCAGGGTGTTGCTATGCAGTTGTTAGAATGCTCTATGTGGTTGTCAGGGTGTTGCTAAGCAGTTGCTAAAATGTTCTATGTGGTTGTCAGGGTGTTGCTATGCAGGTGCTAGAATGTTCTATGTGGTTGTCAGGGTGTTGCTATGCAGTTGCTAGTGTGTTCTGGGTGTGAAGATCAGGAAGGTGTTTGTGAACATCAGTGCTGATTCTAATCAGAGTAAATGAACATGTGATGGAGTTCAGCACATCTGATTACACTGACCCCATTACTGCTCACTCTCATTACACTCTGCCCTCATCAGTCAGACCTATAACAGCACACTGATGAAGATGACTGAGGTGTTTACAAACAAACACACACACACACACACACACACGCACACACGCACACACACACACACACACACACACACACACACACACACACACACACACACACACACACACACACACACACACACACACACACACACACACACACACACACACACACACACACACACACACCTCCTCTCCTGTTTTCAGTGGCGCTCTTCATTGTTCAGACGCACTGAGGAGTGTGTAATGGGGATTACACTGATATAAATAGTGTTTTAATCAGAGATGGGGTCTAGTAAAGACAGACTAACGTCATTAATGACTGCCTGAGGTGACGATGTCCAAATCTAGAATAACACACACTGCGACCCAAAAATGAGACGCAGGTCTATTGTGACGGGTCACACACTGCTGTCATAATCTCCTGATCACCATCAACCAGAAAATATGGAAGTAAGATAATAATAAAATAGTTTTCATTGAAAATATTCATGGGTATACATACAGTCTTGTTGAATTAATTATTATGGGTGTTTGAGAATGATCTTCATTAGTGTGTAACACAGCTTTGAGTGAAGTGAAATATCCAGCTCAGGGTAAATCTGTAAGTGCACCGTGTTTAAAACTATTGATTCATCTATTAAAGAGTTGACTCAGAGTGGTTTATATGAATCGTTTGGGTAATGAATCTTTAGCCGTGTCGGCGTGACGTCAAGCCTCGCCCATTTGTTGAGCGCACAGACCCGGGAAAATGAAACCCCCGGCCCCACCCACAAACACCTTAGAAAGAAGAGGAGGAAGACAAACACTGCAGCAGATCCCGGCTGAATCGTGTCATGCAGTCGCTGTGCTCTAAAGTGTGAGGGACAGTTAGTGTTATTTTCCCTAACGTAAAATGCAGCTGTGAAGAGTCAGTGGGTGAAGATTATTTCTGCAGAAATACCTCAGCATTATCGCCCCAGCCTTGTGCTGTGTTCTCGTCATTTCTCTGACGAGTGCTTCTGGAATCTACAACGGTGGATTCATCGGCCGGTTGTTAAAGGAAGGATCAGAAAAGACTACTGATGTGTTTCACAAGTGTTAGTAACTTAAGTGCAATTAAAATGTCTGCCTCTTTGTTTTCTCTAGCTTGCAAACGCTAGCTGCGTCCCAAATGGCACAGTATACACTATGCACTATAAACTTATGCACTTACACACTCAACAGGATAGTATATGTATGTAGTGTCGTCCCAAATGGCCAACTTAGTTTTTTACTTAGCAGAAGTTCAAACCGTTTCCCTGATGACGTTTAACGGTTGCCAAATCAGTCAAATAAAGGACCAAATTATCAAATAATACCTGCCGTGAGTATAACCGCATTCACCATCGGGAGGCGCTATAATCACTCTTGTAGGAGAATTTTGCTTTCACCATCCAAAATAAATATAGTTATTCAACATGTGCGCCTGATAGCTCCGCCCCTTCCACTACATGAGCAAACCTGCGGTCGTTGAGTGTGTGAAGTGTCCATCATTACACACTTCACTTTACCAGCTGAATGAGTGCATCATCCGGGTAATTAAAGTGCACTTATTATTATTAGAGTTTTCAGTGTAAACACACTACTTACACTATTTAAACTTCAAAATGGCTAGGAATAGTGCATAAGTATGCGATTTGGGACGCAGCTTATGTATTTAATTGTGTTTTGTTACTTGTAACAAGCGTTGGGGAGTAACTAGTTACACGTAATGACGTTGCGTAATTTAATTACAAAATAAAAGTAACAGTAATTCAGACTGTTGTTGGAAAACCCCCCAAAATCAAAACATGAGCCTTTTATAATGCACAATAGGGGCTCTGTAAAGCACAAAAAAATGCATGGCATGGACATGACAAAAGTGCAATCACAGTTACTGCAATAGCTTTTCCCTTTTCGATTTTACTCCCGTGTGGAAACATTTGCCGTATGCTGTCAGATTCATCTTTCAGGAGGTTGTCAGATTACGAACAGTAGAAACCATCATGAGCACATCACATTCCTGCTGTAGTTCAGGCGTAATAAACTGTGAAACTGCTGTATTCTGTGTCACGCTAATGATTTAGTGTTGTATTGAGTCAGTCATGCATCAACCCGCTTTCAGGAGGAGCTCATGTGAAACCATCTACAGACATATTCCTGTGCACTTACACAATCCAAATATCAAACATTAAATAATAATAATGTGTTGCAGTGGAGACACTGTAGCGTAGTGGTGTTGCACGGTGGCCTCACAGCAAGAAGGTTGCTGGTTTGAGTCCCAGCTGGGTAAGTTGATATTCCAGTGTTGAGTTTGCATGTTCTCCCAGTGTTGGCGTGGGTTTCCTCTGGGTTCCCCCACAGTCCAAACACATGCACTATAGGGGAACTGATCAACTAAACTGGCTGTAATGTATGAGTGTGTGTGTGAATGAGTGTGTATGGGTGTTTTCCAGTGCTGGGTTACAGCCACCCAGAGCACCCTAGCAACTGTATAGCAACACACACTAGCAAAGGTTTAGCAACACTCTTAAAAGCATCCAGAAAACCCTAGCAACTGTATAGCTACGCCCTGTCAACCACCCAGAACATTCTGGCAACTGTATAGCAACACCCTGACAACCATCCAGAAGACACTAGCAATTACATGACATCACCCTAGCAACCGAATAATAGCACACTGACAACCACCCAGAACACTTCAGCCACTGTATAACAACATGACATGGAGTACCCAGAGCAACTGTAACCTTATCTGACAGCCATCCAACTGCATAGCAACACCCTGACAACCACCCAGAACACACTAGCAGCCATATGCTAGAGTGTGCAATACAGTTACTAAGTTGCTCTGCGTGGTTGCCAGGGTGTTGCTATGCAGCTGCTAGTGCGTTTTGGGTGATTGTCTGGGTGTAAATAGTAAATAGTTTCTAGGTTGTAACAGATGGCTATCAGATTGTTGCTATGTTGTTATACAGTTGCTAAGATGCTCCGGTGGTTGTCAGTATGTTGCTATTCAGTTGCTAATGTGTTCTGAATGGCTGTCAGATTGCTGCAATGTAGTTGCTAGCATGTTCCTGTGGTTGTCCTGGTGCTGTTTTACAGTTGCTTGGGTGCTAAGAGTGATTGTCAGGGAGTTGCTATGCAGTTGCTAGTGTGTAATGGATGGTTGTCAGAGTGTTGCAATGCAATTGCTAGCATATTCTCGTGGTTGTTCTGGTGTTGTTATGCAGTTGCTAGGGTACTCTGGATAGTTGCTAGGCACATAATACTGCATTGAAAGTTTGTTTCAGATGCTTGTTGCTGGAGAGATGGATCAGTTATAAAGATGAGTTAGAAAGCAGTCAGAAGAGTCTGAAGCTCTGAGGTTGTAGCACATTTCTATAGTAAAATGTCATTCTTATTAATACTAATGAGCACTTATTAAAATTATTATAGCTGTTGTGTTATCTCCAAGTATGGAGATTGGAGCTTTAAAACTACAGGATGAGTTCAGAGTCAGAAACGGTACACAAACACTGAAGAGATGTTGTGAGGGTACCATTATTGATGAGCAGGTGCAGTGGAAGACCTCGCTGTGTAAACCTCTGTAAGTCCTCACTGATGCCACATCCAGAAGCTCAAGGTCCACTGCGGAAACACGGAAACACACACACACACACACACACACACACACACACACACACACACACACACACACACACACACACACGCACACACACACACACACACACACACACACAGAGACAGACAGACAGACACGTCAGTGAGAAGAACATATGTGACAGATAGAAATGAACCCTCCTGTAAGATCATCATGTTAGCTTGTTTGTTTGTGTTTCAACAGTTCACACTCAGCTGATGATCTATCAAAAGCTTGTTTGGCATGCTGTCCCGGGAGAGAGCCCTGAGCTCAAGAGATCCTCGAGCCCATGCAGGGCTCCCTCCTGTTGACAGAGCGAGAGGGGAGCTTGAGCTTATGTGGATCTCAAAAACTCCCCGGCTGCAGTAGCAAAGGGAACACTTGAGAAGAAGGGAGCAAGACGAGTGCCTGATTTATGTTATGCTATGCATTATGTATATCTTTGGATGGTGGGAGGTAACCGGAGAACCTGGGGGAAACCCACGCGGACTTGTGGAGAATATACAAACTCCTCACAGAAACACCCACCGGCTTGGCGGGGAGCAGGCCCGGCAGTGTTCTTGCTGTGTGGCAAACAGTTCTAACCACTGGGCCGCCGTGCCACCCGATCAATGGTAAAGTAGGAGAATGGGGAGGAAGGAGGGTTTCTTCCAGACGAAGATAAATGTGAACTGAAGACTGTGGTTATTTATAGTAGCTTAGGAATCATTTGATTGGAAGATCATGATTGGTTAATGTGAGACCGGCTGTAATGAATCACAAGCATGTGATCCTCTCGAAAATAGTTTATACTGTACATAAACTTCACTTATTGAAACTATTTTCTACATTTACATTTAGTCATTCAGCAGACGCTTTTATCCAAAGCAACTTACAAATGAGAAAAGGAAGCAATTTACACAACTATAAGAGCAACAATGAATAAGTATATATTTATTTTATTATATGTATTTTTGTAATACAGTTAGCGGTAGAACCAGAGAGGAAATTGCAGATTAGGAAGGGAAGTGGAGACTAAATAGTTGAGTTTTTAGTTGTTTCTTGAAGACAGCGAGTGACTCTGCCGTTCTGATGCAGTTAGGGAGTTCATTCCACCAACTGGGCAGATTGAATGCGAGAGTTCGGGAAAGTGATTTCTTCCCTCTTTGGGATGGAACCACCAGGCGACGTTCATTCACAGAACGCAAGTTTCTGGAGGGCACATACATCTGCAGAAGTGAGAGCAGATAAGAAGGAGCAAAGCCAGGAGTCTCTTTGTAAGCAAACATCAGAGCTTTGAATTTGATGCGAGCAGCAACTGGCAGCCAGTGCAAACGGATGAGCAGCGGAGTGACATGTGCTCTTTTAGCTTCATTAAAGACCACTCGTGCTGCTGCGTTCTGGAGCAGTTGAAGAGGTTTGATAGAGTTAGCTGAAGCCCGGCTAGTAGAGAGTTGCAATAGTCCAGTCTGGAGAGAGCAAACATGTTTTTTGCAGCAAACATGTTTATATTTTATTGAAAATACTGTGGCTGCTGTGACAGATACATTTCCCACTTAGAGTTTTCATAATTTCACAGTTTTTGTAGTCAGCTTCATGGTTGATTTAGTTCAATTCAGAGCTGACTGAATTAGCTCAGTTCATAGTGAATTTAGTTCAGTTCTGAGTTTATTCAGATCTGTTCAGGGATGATTCAGATCAGTTCAGAGTTTATTGAAATCAGATCAAAGTTGAGAGCTTATTCAAATAAATTCAGAGTTGATTCAAATTACATCACAGAGGATTCAAATCAGTTCAGAGCTGATTCAGATCAGTTTAGAGTTAACTCAGAACAGAGTTAATTTCGATCTAATAAGAGATGATTCAGATCAGACCAGAATTGATTCAGATCAGAACAGAGTTGATTCAGATCAGGTCAGGGGTGTGTTTCCCAAAATCATCATTAGCCAAATAAGGTCGCAAGTTTCATCGCTACAAACACAGTTCGTTTACTTGGCATTTTCAAAATTCGTTGTTCCAACGAACATTCGCAAACTGCGTCGCAAACTTGTGCACTTGCAACTACACCACTGGAGCTTTAGTTAGAAACATTGTTCCTGGCTGTGTTCTATTCCCTCTTATCCCCCCTATGCCCTCTTCATGTAGAACATTCTAAATTTAAACTTGGAATGATTAAAATAAAGCAATAAGCTCATCTCTCTAAGCTGTAATTTGCTTTCAAAGTATTTTACAGTTCCGTTTCAGAGATCTTCATGTTTACTATTGTGCTCCCTTCGCAGTGCACTTTGAAAACATTGATGTCATTTTGAACAAAGCCTCATGACGAAAGCTATAGGTGACCTATTATTTACAAGCGGAATTTACATTAATCTTTTTAATTTATAGTGATATTTTATTTATAAATATCAATACTGTATATGACATGGACCTGCTGGTTAGAACATTTCTGCGGTGGTTTACATGTGTCAAATTTGAAAAAGTAGGCAAATTTTTTTAAAAATAAATAAATAATATCCTACTTAATAATAATAATAATAATAATAATAATAATAATAATAATAATAATAATAATAATAATCATCATCATCATCATCATCATCATCATCATCATTATCAATAATATTATAACTTTAATATTAAAGTATGATTTTTTTAAAATTTCCTTATGAATAATAAATATAGAATGTAATTTCTTAATAAATCGCCTCATTATTTATTTTATTATATGGTTTACATATGATATTAGAATAGGTGTTCGCTTTTGTAAGTGATTGTATGTGTTTTTGAATAGACTATGTAATGTTCTCAGTAATATTAGTAAAGGAAACACAGATCCTATATGTGCCGTTTACATATATTTCAGTTAATATGGAATGCGAGTGCAGGTTTTTACCAAAGCTAATATTGGAAAACACTCATCACTACAACGCTCTTTTCCCAAACGATGCATCGTACTATGATAGTTCAGCCGTGAGTTACGTAGCTGTTTGGGAAACGCACCCCTGTTCAGATCAGTGTTTATTTTTATATTTTGTATTAAAGATATATTTTGTGTAAAGTGTTGATAGAGAGAAGTATAGTCTGTTGTATTTGACAAGACACTTTGGATTGTGTCTCAATGAGAGTGGATTGAGGGCTCTTCAGAAACGCCTGCAGTAAGTTAGTGTGTGTGTGTGTGTGTGTGTGTGTGTGTGTGTGTGTGTGTGTGTGTGTGTGTGTGTGTGTGTGTGTGTGTGTTGGTTGAGTTGATGTGATGAACACAGACAGACCTGACGGCAAACTACACACACCCTACACTGCTGACATTAAAGGACTACATAATCTTTCTGCAACTGTTGCACTGCATACTACAGAGAGATTAAAATCCTGTCTTCAACTGTACATCATTTTGCCTCCGTTCTCAGTTTTGCACCACAAATTATTGTCTGCATTCACTGTTTTATTGAACAGCTGTCTCCATTAAAATAAAGTTTGGTCATCGAACATCTTTATAAATAGAAATAAAATGCATTTAAATTCAACCCAGTTATTGCAAAAATAAAGAAATCACTAAACTTGATCTTATTTCTGTTGCTTTTGAGCTTTCTTGTTTATTAAACAATTTATTTAATATTTTCCCTAAGATATTCATTTTGATGTACTGATTTTTGAACTGGCGACGCAGTGGCATAGTAGGTAGTGCTGTCGCCTCACAGCAAGAAGGTCTCTGGTTTGAGCCTCGGCTGGGTCAGTTGGTGTTTCTGTGTGGAGTTTGCATGTTCTCCCCGTGTTGGCGTGGGTTTCCTCCGGGTGCTCCGGGTTCCCCCGCAGTCCAAACACATGTGCTATAGTGGAATTAGCTAGACTAAAATTCACCGTAGTGTATGAGTGTGTGAATGAGTGTGTGTGAATGTTTCCCAGAGATGGGTTACAGCTGGAAGGCCATCCGCTGCATAAAACATGTGCTGGATAAGTTGGCGGTTCATTCCGCTGTGGCGACCCCAGAATAATAAAGGGACTAAGCCGAAAATAAAATAAATGAATGATTTAATGTTTTTTTGTTAGATGTGTTGATCAGTTTTGTTCTTGGTACTGACTAATCTGATGTATCTGCACACATATATTACTGTAAAGCATCCTGGAGGAGATTTCACTGTAAAAGGGAGATCTGAGAGGGGTACACTTATATATGCTGAGCACTTCATGCAGAAATAAAGGTTGCAGCATGCGCTTCTGAAAGTTTAAGCTTCATCCGTCTGACCTCAGGACAAAAGTGAATAATCAAACCATTAGCAGAGGCAAAGTGCTGCTTATTTATTTCACACTGCCTTGCATTACCATCATTATTATTATTCTGGGCATGACTGAGATGTTTGGCTGGACCTGAAGGGCGTCTGGCTGTGTGTTTAAGTGCCCTTCGTAGAGGACAATGACGGCAGCATGTTTTGTTTAAAGGGATAGTTCACCCAAAACTGATAATTGACTCAATATTTACTTTTCCTCAAGTAGCTTTAAACCTTTACGAGTTTATTTCTTCTGTTGAACACAAAAGAAGCTATTTTGAGGAATGCTGAAAACCTGTAAGTCACGCAGTTGCTGCAGATTTGTCGGCTGCACATCCATGATGCCAATCTCCCGTTCCACCACATCCCAAAGCTGCTCTATTGGATTGAGCTCTGGTGACTGTGGAGGCCATTTGAGTACAGTGAACTCATCGTCATGTTCAAGAAAGCAGTCTGAGATGATTGAGCTTTATGACATGCTGCGTTATCCTGCTGGAAGTAGCCATCAGAAGATGGAGACACTGTGCTCATAAAGGGATGGACATGGTCAGCAGCAATACTCAGGTAGGCTGTGGCGTTGATGCTCAATTGGTACTAATGGACCCAAAGAAAATCTCCCCCACACCATTACACCACCACCACCAGCCTGAACCGCTGATACAAGGCAGGATGATCCATGCTTTCATGTTGTTGAGGCCAAATTGTGAGCCGAGCATCCGAATGTGTCAGCAGAAATGGAGACTCATCAGAGCAGCAACGTTTCTCCAATCTTCTATTGTCCAGTTTTGGTGAGTCTGTGTGAATTGTAGCCTCAGTTTCCTGTTCTTAGCTGACAGGAGCGGCACCCGGTGTGCTCTTCTGCTGCTGTAGCCCATCCGCCTCAAGGTTGGCCGTGTTGTGTGTTCAGAGATGCTCTTCTGCAGAGCTCGGTTGTAACGAGTGCTTATTTGAGTTATGCCTCATTCACACTGTCACTCTAGGTGGCGACTTGCTGCAAACCGCTCTGCGAAGGCCTACAGCACAGAAAACACAACCGGCCTCTGGGTGAGCTGAGAGAGGATCAAGTGAGCTCTAAGTGTCGCTCAAGAAACTCGCTCTTCATTTGCATAAAGTTGAAGGATTCTCAACTTTGTCGTGTTGCTTGACACGCCCACCTGGTCACCAACAGTCACGGTCGCTTGCATAGATTGAGGTTGACAGAAGTCACTCTGCATTAAAATGAGTGGTTGCTTGTTGATTTGCCGCTGTAAGTCACTCGTAGTGTGCATGAGGCTCCATTGCTGTCTTTCTATCATCTGGAACCAGTCTGGCCATTCTCCTCTGACCTCTGGCATCAACAAGGCATTTGCGCCCACAGAACTGCCGCTCACTGGATATTTCCTCTTTGTCGGAGCATTCTCTGTAAAGCCTAGAGATGGTTGTGCGTGAAAATCCCAGTAGATCAGGAGTTTCTGAAATACTCAGAGCAGCCCGTCTGGGTGCAACAACCATGCCACGTTTAAAGTCTCTTAAATCCCCTTTCTTCCCCATTCTGATGCTCGCTTTGAACTGCAGCAGATCCTCTTGACCATGTCTACATGCCGAAATGCAGTGAGCTGCTGCCATGTGATTGGCTGATTACAAATTTGCGTTAACAAGCAGTTGGACAGGTGTACCTAATAAAGTGGCCGTTAAGTTTATATATCACAATACAGTACATTTTCAGTAAATTCAATTAATTAAAAGTTTAAAAATATTGATAACATTGAAGTTGTTTTTTAACATGTAAACTATATACTCATAATCACAAGTGTGATCATATACTGCAAAAGATAATTTTCTTATTTTCTATATAAGCCAAAAATATTGTCCTTGTTTTTAAATAGAGTCAAAATTAAGTGAGTTTTTTCTTAAAGCAAGCAAAAAGCCTTGAAACAAATTGTCCATACTATATATATATATATACACACACACACATACACACACACACATGTGTATGTGTGTGTGTACATATATATATATATATATATGTAGCTCCACCCACAGGAGCCCATCTCATTAGCATAAACAGCAGCCCTGAGTGAGAAGCAGCCGACTGTCCATTAGCCATTAGGGTGTTTGAGCTGCTGAAGATGATGTCAGCATAGACTCTGAAGATTGTAGATGTGGAGTTTTAGATCAACAGCGATAGGAGCGACATAGACTGACAGAAGCATCAAGCACACACTCACACGCAAAGCACTGACAACACACACACTGCTGTTTCACATCAGTAGCTCCGCCCTCTTCTGAAAAGAGCACAATCTCATTTGCATTTAAAGCGACAGTCACCAAAACACCACAATAAGGATCAAAGCCTGAAAGGGTCAGTTTCAGAGAGCTGGAGAACATTATCAGTGCATTATTCTCAGGTCAAACTTCACTACACCCTCTAGAGACAGCAGAGACGCATTTACAACCTGTAAAAAGGCCATAATAGGTCACCTTTGTGCACCCTTCACAGAAGACAATGACGACAGCACGAATAAATACGGCTTTCAAAATTGAGGAAATGCTTTGTCCGGAGCGCAGGAGGCATGTGGCGAAATATCCGACTTCACAAGTGTTTCCATTTATCACTGAAGTCCAGCTCAGCGTGGAGGAATCATGGGCTCGGCCCGTGGGGGTTTTCCTCTGCCGTTTCAGACATTTCTCAGATTGAAGCTCAATCCCGAAGCGCTCCGAGGAAAACCTGCTTCACATTACTGCACAGGAAAACACGCTCGTCTTTCTAATCTTTCATCAGAGAAAGTAATATCTTTTCATTTTGGGCTGTCATCATCATCCATTCCTGACTCTTATAGGACAGCATGAAGAAGCTTCAGACGGGTTTACAATAAAGCAAGTACCGCAAACAAAGCTGCTCTTCCTCAAGAGTGTTTGTGTTGTTTCTAGTCCAAATATCTAAACATTCTTAAACCAAGAAGCATTTTCTAGACAAGTAAAGCTATTGTTTTGATTTCAGAAATTTGGAGTTATTTAAGATTTAGGATTTGAAGAATCAAAGAACCCTTAATATGCATTATAAAAGGTCATATTTTGGTTTTGGGGGTCTCCAACAACAGTGGTCCCCAACCACCGGGCCGTGGAACAATTGTTACCGGGCCATATAAGAAATCCTAAATTATTTCTGTAGAAAATATTCCCCCCATGACTTGGTTTCTTCCACTCACCCCCGCCATCTCACGTGAAATGGACTATGCCAAAATCCACCACAAAGCGGGAAGAACGATCGCTGGAATACAGCTCAGTGATGGTTGTTGATAGTTTAGAGCACAGGTGTCAAACTCAGTTCCTGGAGGGCCGCAGCTCTGCACAGTTTAGTTCCAACCCTAATTAAACACACCTGATCAAACTAATTGAGTCCTTCAGGCTTGTTTGAGACCTACAGGTAAGTGTGTTGGAGCAGGGTTGGAACTAAACTGTGCAGGGCTTCGGCCCTCCAGGAATTGAGTTTGACACCCCTGGTTTAAAGTTATAAAGCGGGTATTATAGAGTCCAAATCAGCAGAGCATTTAAGGATTGTGCATATATGTGTGCGTGCATCGCTAAGTAAGTACCCGAAACCACTATAATATGTATCTATATGGAGTTTCACATAATCATACTCATTAGGGCTGTAGCATGCCAATGCATACATTTAATTCGGCTATACGGTTGTATTATTGTTGATATGTTCGTCAGTTGAGATGTTTGGCACATATGTTGTGTATTTGATGCAAATAAACCTTGATTGAAACATAATCAGACCGTGATAGTGCAACTAGCGCATGCGCACTGAGTTGTTCATGATTAACCTGCATGCACGAGCGCAGCAGCTGTGTTCACATAAAGAACCCCCCCTACCCACACACACACACACACACACACACACACACACTACAGCCAGTTTAGTTGATCAGTTCCCCTATAGCGCATGTGTTTGGACTGTGGGGGAAACCGGAGCACCCGGAGGAAACCCACGCCAACACGAGGAGAACATGCAAACTCCACACAGAAACACCAACTGACCCAGCCGGGACTTGAACCAGCGACCTTTTTGCTGTGAGGCCATAGTGCTGACCACTGAGCCGCCGTGGCACCCTCGCAAGAACATTCATTCATTCATTTTCTTTTCGGCTTAGTCCCTTTATTAATCTGGGGTCGCCACAGCGGAATGAACCACCAACTTATCTAGCACATGTTTTTACCCAGCGGATGCCCTTCCAGCCGCAACCCATCTCTGAGAAACACCCATACACACTCATTCACACACATACACTACGGACAGTTTAGCCTACCTAATTCACCTGTACCGCATGTCTTTGGACTATGGGTGAAACCCACACAAACGCTGGGAGAACTTGCAACTCCACACAGAAACACCAAGTGACCCAGCCAGGACTCAAACCAGAGACCTTCTTGTCGTGAGGCAAGAGTGCCACCCACTGTGCCACCACGTCGCCTTTCTCACAAGAACATGTATTAACTAATTTTAATTTAAATGTTATGCTCACACACAAATATGTAACTCCGCCCTCTTCTGAAAAGAGCACAATCTCATTTGCATTTAAAGCGACAGTCACCAAAACACCACAATAAGGATCAAAGCCTGAAAGGGTCAGTTTCATAGAGCTGGAGAACATCATCTGTGTGTTATTCTCAGCTCAAACTCAAACACACACACACACACACACATATGTTTGTTTTTGTGAAAAATGGGGACATTACATAGGTTTCCATTCATTTTATACTGTCCAAACCGTATATTGTATTGCCCTCACCCCACCCCACCCCTAAACCCGACCATCACAGGAGACTGTGTGCAGCTTTACTCTCTGATTAAACTCATTCTGGGTGATTTATAAGCATTTTGAGAAATGAGAACGTCACAAATGTCCTCATATTTCACCTCCTTTTTGGAATACCTGTGTCATACCCATGTCATTATACAGATTTGTGTCCTGATATGTCACAAAAACACATACACACACATGTACACACACACACACACACACACACACACACACTAGAGACAGCAGAGACGCAGTTTACATCTTGTAACAATCAGCACAATAGGTCCCCTCAAATTCCACACACTAATCTACCAGAGATGTACTTTAAGTGTGGGAGATGGAAGTGAACTCTTGTAAATCTCTTCAGGTCACGTGTGTTGGGTGGAGATTATTATTCTGCAGCTTCAGATAAGAGCTCGCAGCTGCAGATCTGCTTTTTGCAGCCCCCTCGCGCAGATTTACCGTGTTTTACAGCATTTTACAGCACTGCAGGCCGTGATGAATCATTCACAGTGACTCATGCTCTGAAATTACTGCAGAATCTTTGAGGAATCCCATGCAGACGACAGTCGAGCACTTACTAGTGTCCCAGTGCCTTACATAGAAACTAGTGCCTTCTGAGTGGATTACTCATCAAAGTTAATCAGTTACACTAAAACTTGCATTACCCTTGTGTGCTGTTGGGTCATTTTCATCCACTCTGGGCTGATTTTGACTCTTCATTCGGTCTCAGCTTTCTCTGTGTTTCAGCAAATGGAATTAGTTTTGGAGACAAATCATATTTTGAGTCATATTTTGGGTAAATTCTTGGAAACTGTCAAAAGCTCAACACACTCTGGGCAGACTGACTCCCCTGTTGGTGCTGTTTTTGCCCTATTGACTTCCATTATCATGCCTGTAGCCAAGGGGGGTTCGGGTGCTTCGGACGAACCACCTCCTCGGCCAAAAGGTCCAGAATTTGTCCTTTTAATTATTTTATGTAATTTAATATTATAATATATATATATATATATATATATATATATATATATATATATATATATATATATAAATAATATATAAATAATATAATATATTTCTATTCAATATATATTGTAATAAAGTGTCATTTTAAATAACTCTGGCCAGTAATTCGAATCCAAAAGAGCCTCAAAGCCACAATAATGTGACGCGAGTCACGTGACATAACCCACTGAGCGGTCACATTTGAATCTTTGATGCGACATCCATGGATAGCTACTGAGTTACGCTGTTGGTCGAAAAGAGCAAGGAGACAGAAAAGGCAGGCAGCGGCGTCATTATCGCAAAATATTTAACATGTTCATAAAGACTGGCAAACAGGTAAGTGACTTCCTAATAGATGAAAATCTGCCCCTGAGGTTCTAGGCTAACTGGCCGCATTAGCCTGGATGCCCTGTATATTTATTGACTTGTCCAGTACATGACCTCCCTTTCCCTAGTTCTGACATTTTTTAAATAACTGCCCGATGAAGGCTTTAATGGCAAGCGGACTCCTCTGCCGTCAGATGTCACAGGCGCTAATCCCGTCACGTCTGTGTTTTTGAGGCTGTTTGCTCACTTATTCTGATCGGATATAAACCTGATCGCTCAAACCACTTCAGAGGGTGATTTGGGATGCATTTCAGATGAAGCTGGATAGGTATTATCAGTTTTTGGACAAAATTAATATAAGCTAAATAAATGATTAAATCTGACCTGCGTCTGAAACACCTGTAGGTGCGCATTTACAGCCAAAATTCTATTAAAACATGTTTACTATAAGCATAAAACATGTTCTAACTTTTCAGACCTGTAGCCAGGGGGGTTCGGGTTCGGGTGGTTCAGAAGACCCATCCCTCACTGACAAAGGTCCAGCATTTGTCCCAAATGAGCTTATTGGTCCTATTTTCACCCTATTTTGACTGCTATGCCATCATAAATAATTAAAATAATCCATCGAAAAAGGCTTTTTTTTTTACCAAAGAGGCTAGAAAAAATCTGAAGAATTAATTATTATTGTTATTGTTATTATGTTTTAATTTTTTTTTTTTTTTTTAACTGGCCAAACTGTGACTGAGGACAGTTGAATGTGCTGGCCAGTTTGTTTTTTGTCTAATAAATGATATATATTTTTTACTTTAAAACTTTAACAGATTGCTATTTTTTCCTAATGACATATGATGTAATAAATTTGTATTTTAAAAATGAGTCTTGTTTGAATTTTTTTACTGCAATTTTTAGGAAACATTTTTAGTACATCAAAAAGTGTGGTTATGATGACATCTGACTGGCTAATCCAGCAAAAAAGTCACTAAAATGCAGTATTTAAATCTCATAGTTAAACAGAAACTGAGGCGTATAACTGCAAAAAGAACCACTCTTTGAGAAAAAAAAGAACCACTTATTGAGAAAAAAAGAACCACCCCTTACACCAGGCTGGCTACGGGCCTGATTATAATCACATTTATTGATTGCGAAGCCAGAATGAAAAAAAAATATTCAGAGATAATTCCTTGGATTTACTCAATTTTTTTACGTTAAGTGGTTGTAAACAATTTTTTTGTGTTCAATTTAAACAAACAAATTAAGTTGAAGAATATTAAACTTAATTTATTTGTTTAAATTCAACACAAATAAATTGTTTGCAACAGCTCTGCATGCAACACTTTTTTCAGTGCATGGCAGCAGATAATCATGCATTCTGATGGTTTCCCTGTTAAAAATAGGAAGATTTGTCATTTTTACTGTTGACCTAAGTAAAGTGATTAGTTTAAGTAAAGTCTCTGGTGCATATGGAGAGATGTTTATACAGGTGGTTTGTAAAGCCCACTTACCTGTGTGAGGCACACTCAGAAATGCACAATTTAAACGACATGACACACGTGTAGTCAGAAATAGACAACTTTCCTTTGTTCTTATTAGTGTGTTTACACACATCTATTTTTCATGCACATTTTGGAAGAGAGCATAATAAAATGCTTAATGGAACTCCAAAAAGCACATTCATTCATTCATTCATTCATTTTCCTTCAGCTTAGTCCCTTTATTCATCAGGGTTCGCCACAGTGGAATACACCGCTAACTATTTCAGTATATGTTTTACGCAGTGGATGCCTTTCCAGCTGCAACCCAGCATTGGGAAACATCCATGCACTCTTATTCTCACACACACACTCATACACTCATACACTACGGCCAGTGTAGTTGATCAGTTCCCCTATAGCGCATGTGTTTGGACTGTGGGGGAAACCGGAACACCCAGAGGAAACCCACGCCAAGAGGAAAGAACATGCAAACTCCACACAGAAACACCAACTGACCCAGCCGGGACTCAAACCAGTGACCTTTTTGCTGTGAGGACACAGTGCTAACCCCTGAGCCACTGTGGCACCCAAGATGCACATGAATTTTGAAATGAAATATGTATACATCTGAGGTAAACTTTATACCATAGAAAAAATGAGCATAAACTACGATGGAAGCACATTTACTGAATAATATCACACACACTCTCATGCTTTCACTAGCATATGTGCATACACACACACACACACACACACACACACACACACACACACACACACAGTTGTATAAAGTTTGGCTGCAGGCTCTGGAGCTCATAGAAACAGATCGTGTCTAAACAAGTTGATCAGCAGCTATAATGACTAACAAAAGCTGCACTGTCAAAATGGTCTATCATCAAAAAAGATAATAATTATAATATTAATAATAATAATATTAATAATAATAATAATGATGATGATAACATTAATAATAACAATAATAATAATCATAATAATAATTATAATTACAATATTAATAATAATTATATATATATATATATATATATATATATATATATATATATATATATATATATATATATATATATGTATATATATATATATATATATGTATATATATATATATATATATATATATGTRTATATATATATATATATATATATATATATATATATATATATATATATATATATATATATATATATAAAACACACTTATGTTGCCATATATGAGTTATTGTGCTGAATTTTGGGGGAATACATATAAATCTAATTTATGATCCGTATGTACAATGCAAAAAAGTAATCAGACTGATGGAAGGTGTGGGGTATTTGGAGCATAAAAATCCTTCATTTTTAAAATTAAAGATACGTAAATTCAATGATTTGGTTAAATTTAAAACAGCACAGTTTATGTTTAAAGCTAGGAATAAATTACATCCAAAATGTATACAAAAGTTTTTTGAAGAAAGACAAGGAGGAAATAACCTGAGAGAAGAACTAAATTTTAGGAGGTTGAAAACAAGAACAATCTAAAAAAGTGTGTGTATGTCTGTCTGTGGTGTGAAATTATGGAACAGTTTAGATCAGACTCTCAAACAATGTCAGCATAATAATCCGTTTAAAAAGTTGCATAAATATATATTATTAAAGGAATATATTGATGAGGGTGATTGAAAAAGGGTAAAATGAGAAAGGTATGATGAAACTTTATTTAATGGCTATACTATGTTTTTTGGGGGGGGTGGGGGGGGGGTCTGTGTTACAAAATGTGGATTTAAACATATTGTATGTCAAAGATGCCAAAAGGATAAAATATGTCTCATGTAAAAAAAAGAGATGAGTAAAAGAAGAAATAAGTTTAAGTAATAGACGAATGTGGTAATGGGGTGGGAAAATAATACGCTTGTCCTTCATCTCACTCCATTTTTGACCATGTTGAAATGTATTTTTTGTTAATGATATTTTAAGTATGATATTTTTGATCGAAAACAAATAAATCAAATCAAATTATAATGATTGTTAATAATATTCCTCGCTCCTGTCGCCACTGGCTTGCTTGTTTACTAATATTAAAGCACACTGAACTGAACTTCAACTCTGAACACTGGACTGACACTGTTTCAGTTGACTAGAACTTCTATGTTAAGCTGTTTTGACACAGTCTACATTGTATAACTGCTAGAGAAATAAAGATGAATTGAATTGAATCATTAATATCATAAAAAAAATAATAATAATTTTTAATGCTAATTATTATGTAAAACCCGGTCATTATAGTAATAACTTACAATGTAACTAATAACTTATTAACTTTATTATTACTATTATTATTATTATCATTATTATTATTATTATTATTATTATTACAACTACTACTGCTGCCACTAATGCTGATGATGATAATAATGAGGAAGTTTATAGAATCTGTCCAGGATTTTAAGCATAATGATGATCCATTTGTTTAATAAATGATGGCACTCAGTGTAAATGCAGAAGTGTCAGACCTCTGATGTGAAACACCAGCCAAAGGTGCCTGTTTGTACAATAATTTACCATTTTGTCAGTCAGATGACAGATTGCATTGATGGGTTTATCAGAAAGGCTTCAGTGATATCTTTATAACGCAGTGTAATGATTATATCTTCCTCATTCTGCATCCAGCTGCTCGTCTGCTTTAGTAAATGCCGCAGGGGCTCATGGGAAAACACCTGCATCTCTTTGACTGATTTATGCCAGACTGAAGCCTGCATCTTTTAAGGCTTGAATACAGAAGAATTGCCAAGCAACCTGAAACCCGCAGCAGTGCATCTGCATGCAGAGAAAGAGCTGAGATTCAGACAAACCAGCTCTGTTGAACTCAGCGGGAAACTCAGCACAGAACACGCTCAACATGCACAAAACACAACACACACCTCTGATATACTGAGCTGAAATGGAGGAGGAAAACAAAAATCACACCAAAAAATCAGGCCCAAAAAACAAACAAGTGCAAAAAACATGCACAACAAATGTACAAAAACATGCATATAAAACAAGCATGTGCAAAAAAATGTACAAAAAAAACATGAACAAAAAAGACAAACATGCACAAAAACATGCACAAAAAACAAACATGAGCAAAAAAACATGAACAAAAAACAAGCATAAGCAAAAAAACATGAACAAAAAACAAACATGCACCAAAAGCATCCATATTTTACACATAAATGTAGAAGTTTTAAAATCCTCCATTATGTTTTTTTTAGAAGAGAACTAAATCCTTTTAGACATGTCTTTGTAAAATGCAAACTACACAAGACTTAAATTGGTTTCATTTATTTGTAATATATAATTTGTTGCAGGTTTGTTTTGTTTTATATTGGTCTATTTATGTTTTCTTATAGCTGACTTTTGTTACTTTGAATATTTTTTTTTATTGTGTTGTTTTGTTTTGTTTTGCTTTGTTTTGTTTTGGACCGAATGTGGCATTATTGTGCTGAGCCTTCCACAGTTGATGCATAATTTGTAAAGTTTAATGTCATTTTTTTTTTCAGATTTTGTATTTCCAATAAAGCAAAGGACTTCCCGTCCGCATGTTTCTGTGGTGTGTGTTGAGAGTCAGACAGAAGCGCTTCACTCACCTTTAGCTTCTAGATTTTCCTCGCAGAGTTTCTTCAGTGCAGACAAAACCTCCTGTTCAAACACACAATCAGAAGATCATCATTATAGAAAACAGCACTTCAGCTCACTATAGAGAGCAGCTCACTGATCCATAAACACTCTATAAATGCTAGACTCATTTAACCCAACCATGGCTAAAACATGGACAAACCCAAGTGTTGTGTTTAAAGGTGTCATTTCAATGTAATAAAAAATGAAGCAACAGGTTATATTTGACCATATATTACCCAACATTGAGTTAAAACACTTCAGCAGTTTTTTTTAAGTTTGAATTTTTTGTTCAAGTTTAGAAGTTCAATAAAACAAATACTGGATTGTTTTAAACCAACATTGGGTCAAATATGGACAAACCCAACATCGGGTTAACTGTTGGTTTCTCCATATCTGACCCGATGTTGGGTTACAACAACCCAGCATTTATTTAGAATGTAGCAAAGTGCTTGAACTGATCTGTTTGGTGATTCTACAGTTGCTATGGTAACACAACAGCTATAGTAACTGATCTGTTTTGTGATTCTACAGTTGCTATGGTAACACAACAACTATAGTAACTGATCTGTTTGGAGATTCTACAGTTGCTATGGTAACACAACAACTAGTAACTGATCTGTTTGGTGATTCTACAGTTGCTATGGTAACACAACAACTATAGTAACTGATCTGTTTGGAGATTCTACAGTTGCTATGGTAACACAACAACTAGTAACTGATCTGTTTGGTGATTCTACAGTTGCTATGGTAACACAACAACTATAGTAACTGATCTGTTTGGAGATTCTACAGTTGATATGGTAACTATTAATAAAGAGGAGAAGCTAGTGATGAAGAGGAGGGGTTTCTGATGAAGAGAAGGAGCTGATGAAGCAGTGGAGCGACTGATGAAGGGTAGGAACTTCCGGTGAAGGGGAGGAGCTACTGATGGAAAGGAGGAGCTAGTGATGAAGAGGAGCTGTTAATAAAGAGGAGAAGCTAGTGATGAAGAGGAGGGGCTTCTGATGAAGAGAAGGAACTGATGAAGCAGAGGAGCTACTGATGAAAGGGAGGGACTTCTGGTGAAGGGGAGGAGCTAGTGATGAAGAGGAGCTGTTAATAAAGAGGAAAAGCTAGTGATGAAGAGGAGGGGCTTCTGATGAAGAGAAGGAGCTGATGAAGCAGAGGAGCTACTGATGAAGGGGAGGGACTTCTGGTGAAGGGGAGGAGCTATTGATTGAGGGGAGGAGCTAGTGATGAAGAGGAGGGGCTTTTGATGAAGAGGAGAAGCAAGTGATGAAGAGAAGGGGCTTCTGATGAAGAGAAGGAGCTGATGAAACAGAGGAGATACTGATAAGGGGAGGAACTTCTTGTGAAGAAAATGAGCTACTCATGAAGGTGAGTTTAAGTAAAAAAATTTCCACATAAATTATATATATTTTTTTTCATTTTATATTTCATATTTTATTTACTTATTTTTACTCATTTACATTTAGTCATATAGCAGACGCTTTTGTCCAAAATGACTTACAGTTAATGAGGCATTCAGAGGTTCAACAAGATGAGGCAACACACAACAAATGCTGATTATACTGCTATTACTGAAGTTTTAATGCAGGGGTGTCCAAAGTCGGTCCTGGAGGGCCGGTGTCCTGCAGATTTTAACTCCAACTTGTCTCAACACACCTGCAAGAATGTTTCTAGAAAGCCTAGTAAGAGCCTGATTAGCTAGCCCAGGTGTGTCTGATTGGGGTTGGAACTAAACTTTGCAGGACACCGACCCTCCAGGACCGAGCTTTGACATGCCTGTTTTAATGTTTTCTTGCAAACTAATATGTCATTATTATTTTCATTTAGATTTTGCAGTACATCAAAATGTATTACTAACTAAAACCTGTAAAAACTAAACTAAATAAAAACCATTCGCATAAATATTTGTGCTCTCGTCTGTATTTTACATCAAACGCCGCTCGTCCAGTCATAACTGCGTCAGTGAATGTTTCATATAATCCTGCACATATTGATACGGTGACCACAATACAGAGAGTTCTGTTAATGAGAGGAGTTGGTAATTAAGAGAGCAGCCCAGAGGCAGATTATATTCTCATTTGCAGGTAATATTTCTGCCGTTTGGGAATTAAACGAATAACCTAATTATCTGCTCCTATTAGCAGAAGCAGAACGGCTCAGAAAAGAGCTTCACCAATGCCACATAGCAGAGATATTTCATTATTAGTCAATAATATTAAGTTTCACTTATAAGGTATAAAAATATACATTAAAAGAAATAATATTTATTCAGCTTTATATTAAAACTAATATTAATAAATAATAAAAAAAAACAATTCAAGATATATAAAAAATTAGGGATATATATATATATATACTGCCGGTCAAATGATTGGGGTCATCATGTGACACTGAAGACTGGAGTAATAAAGCTGAAAATTTATCATTAAAATCACTGGAATAAATGATTAATACTGGAGAAATGATCACTGGAATAAATGACTGGAATAAATGATTATACTTTTGAACACTTATTTTACAGTACCATAACATTTCACAATTCTACAATGTGTACTGTATATTTGATTAAATAAATGCACATTTGGTGAGCAGAAGAAGCTTAAATATAAAATATAATTAAAAATAATAAATACAAAAAAAAATTATGAAAAAGATTATAGAATATATATATATATAAAAATAATTAAAAAATAAATAATAAAAATCGAATTTTTATACAGTGAGTGTAGATATAAAAATTAAACAACAATAGATTTTTAATGTAGTTTAAAAACCTGTAAAAGCATATAAATATGTTAATAATTTACTTAATAGTGAATAATAATATTAATTTCAGCATTAATAAATAATAATTCATTCATTCATCATTTAAAATTAATTAATTTAATCAAACCATTTTAAATAATGCTCATGCTGCATTATAGACTCTCAGAAATACATGTGCTGTCACTGGGGTGGTTTTCAAAATTTGTACTTGAAGGGTACATATTTGTACGTCAAAAAAATGTATTAGTACCTAAAAATATTAAAAGGAACACTTTTGAACTTTTTAGGTAATAATATGTACCCTTGATATGTACCCTTGGTATTATTGTGGACCCTTTAGGTACAAATTTGTACCTTTTGAAAAGGTCCCACCCCAGTGACAGCACGCATTCTTGGAATGCCTTTGCTCATAAATCACAGCCAGAGACGCCGTGAGCTCATTTGAGGAATCTAATATCATTTTCTGAGGTTTGTGACTTCTGCAGAGCAATGAAGTAGGTTTTATTATGATGATAAATGAGTAAACACTTAATATATATTTATACTTTACCAGTTATGACCTGAATTCCCAGATTGGTCAGCTGCTTGACCGTCTCTTGACTCAGCTCTTTGGCACCGTCTGTCACTATGGCAACCCTGCCATTCAGCTCGAGCAAAACTGTCAAGAAAACAAATACACAGACAAATCAATTTAGATCCATCAGATTAGATTACAGATATAGCAGTATTCGTCACACAGTGGGGAAGTTTCTGATATATCAGAAAGAAATACAACAGTAAAATAGAAGCACATTTCAAATTATATATATATATATATATATATATATATAAGAAAAAAAATCAAAGGGGGGCTAATAATTCTGACTTCAACTGTATATATATCAACTTCAACTGTTTATAAATACACAGGCGCACAGAACACACACACATACACGCACGCACGCACAGCAGCTGAAATCTCTTCAGTAACCCTGTTCCCTGCCTCAGTGTAAATGAAGATCAGCTGCTTGAGTCCAACATCTACATCAGCACGAGGATGAAGATCAAACCATTTTAGCAAGACAATGACCCAAAACACAGCCGAGGAGACTCTCAGATGCTTTCAGAGAAAGGAAATCAAGCTGTAGAATGGCCCAGCCAATCACCTGAACCGAATCCAATAGAGAAAACAGGATAAAGCTCAGATTTGCTAGACGAGACCCACAGAAGCATCAGGATTTAGAAACTCTGTTGAAGTCTATGAGAAAGGTGCTGAACACAGTCATGTTTGTTCCTGGGAATAATATCTCTAAAGGAGCTGCTGACATGAAACTGAAGCAGACTTTGGGAAAAACCCAAAAAATACAAACATACAAATAAAACTAAACAGAAAATATGTTGTGTGAGCAGGGCCGGAGCAAGCTAAACTGCCACTCTAGGCAGAGGACGATCACGCCGCCCTCAACCCCAATGTGAAAACGAAAGTGACCGGTTATAAAAATGAAGTGAGGTGTCGCGGACCTCTATTCCAGCACACTCTGTGCGGATATAACTGAGGACGCACGGGTGCTGAGGGAGGCAGGTGTCACGGACACTGCGCTCTCTATTCTGCCGCCCTATGCGCGGATATAACTGAGGCCGCGCGGGTGCTGATAGAGGTGTCGCTGACGCCACCCTCTCTATTCTGTCATCTATGCGCGAATATATCTGAGGACGCGGGTGGTGAGGGAGGTGTCGCGGACATAACTGAGGACGCGGGTGGTGAGGGAGGTGTCGCGGACATAACTGAGGACGCGGGTGGTGAGGGAGGTGTCGCGGACGCCGCCCTCTCTATACTGCCGCCCTAGGCAGCCGCCTAGGTCGCCTCTATGGACGCGCCGGCCCAGTGTGTGTGATAAGAATGGACTGACAGAAGGAGAAAGTGCTGAACTACTGAAACCTGTTCAGTACTTTATATAAAGGCTGTTGTGGTGCTGCTGCTGAAAGACGCCTCTCATATGGAGAATGAAGCTCATGCAGTGCTCAGGTGTGAGTTTCTCACAGACTTGAGTGACCAAATCCTGATGAGATCATCATCTTCAGCTTAACCTCATGAAAAAGGAAATGCTTGAAGTTTCTGCCAACCCGACTCTACATCATAACTTTTCAATCCAGATGGACGGGGCAACCATTACTCCAAAATGGTGAAAAGCCTTGGAGTAACGATTGATGACCAACTAAACTTCTCTGAGCACATCTCTAGAACTGCTCGATCTTGCAGATTCACACTCTATAACGTCAGAAAGGTCCGACCCTTCTTATCTAAACATGCAGCTCAACTCCTTGTTCAAGCTCTTGTTCTCTCCAGACTGGACTATTGCAACTCTCTACTAGCCAGGCTTCCAGCTAACTCTATCAAACCTCTTCAGCTGCTTCAGAACGCAGCAGCACGAGTGGTCTTTAATGAAGCTAAAAGAGCACATGTCACTCCACTGCTAGTCCGTTTGCACTGGCTGCCAGTTGCTGCTCGCATCAAATTCAAAGCTCTGATGTTTGCTTACAAAGCGACTTCTGGCTTTGCTCCTTCTTATCTGCTCTCACTTCTGCAGATCTATGTGCCCTCCAGAAACTTGCGTTCTGTGAATGAACGTCGCCTCGTGGTTCCATCCCAAAGAGGGAAGAAATCACTTTCCCGAACTCTCGCGCTCAATCTGCCCAGTTGGTGGAATGAACTCCCGAACTGCATCAGAACAGCAGAGTCACTCGCTGTCTTCAAGAAACCATTAAAAACTCAACTATTTAGTCTCCACTTCACTTCCTAATCTGCAATTGCCTCTCTGGTTCTACCGCTAACTGTATTACAAAAATAAATAAATAAATTACTAATGTTTTGCTTCTTACACTTTACACACCTGAAATTTGCCTACAGCACTTCTTCACTGTTGCTCTTATAGTTGTGTAAATTGCTTCCTTGTCCTCATTTGTAAGTCGCTTTGGATAAAAGAGTCTGCTGAATGACTAAATGTATATGATGCTTCTGTGGGTCTCGTCTATCAAATCTAAACTTTATTCTGTTTTCTCTATTGGATTGGGCTCAGGTGATCGGCTATTTAAATGACACATTTGTTGTGTATGATTCCAGTTTAAAGAGAATGAATGGGGAATGCTTGAAATGTAGTTCTGAAATGAGAACTCATCAGGCTTGTGGTCAAATCATGAGTCTAGTTCTCAGCTGTGAATAAACGGGGTGTGTATTATCAGTGTGAATCACTGTCTGCTGGTGATGAGCAGCGTGGAGCAGAAACATGAGCTCTTCTCTCTTCAGTTGTCAGCACACATCTCACATGATCCGACACCGAGGATAAACACAGTCAAGCTGCATCTTCTGAACATTCACACTCATAGACTCATATATATATAAAACTGTAGTATTTTACAGTAGATTTACTATAAAACTGGCAGGAAATATTAGATTACTTTAGATTAGATTCAACTTCAATGCTATTACACATGCACAAGGCAACAGAATGCAGATCAGGTCTAAGCAGGAGTGCAACAGCACTTTCAAATTAAACTAGATTTACCAGGGTGTCCATATTTGACCCAATGTTGAGTTAAAACAACCCAGCATTTTTAAGAGTGTACTACAGTATTTATTGAAGTTGATCCAACCCAGGCTCATTCTGAAAACGTAGTCCGGCGGACGTTTCTGGAGACCGCGAAAATACGTCCCAGGAGGTACGTATTTGTGCAGTTTTTGTTTTCGCGAATCCGTAAGAGGCTTTTTCGTATCTCGAACATCTCTCGCGAGCGCCCACGCTGTTCTCGCGTCAACTCACCAGAGGCCGCTGTCTGACTGACCGAATGATTGACTGCACGACCAGCCAATCGGCTGACCCACCCTCCTCCTTCCCTTCAACAATTTAGAAAAGCCGTCTAGAAAAAGAAAAACCCTCGTCTGTTTTTCGGATTCACCGCGTTCTCACCCTGTTATGAACTCGTTCGCTTTATTTTTTGGATTCTGTTTTTGTCTTACCTGGTTTCTGAAACCGCTCTTACCCGGACTCGAACCCGGACGCCTTTGTCAACTCCTCCTCTCTGCATATGAAGTCCACCGACGCACACGATGAGCTGATTGCGGCAGGAAAGCCCTCCACACGGAGGTAAGCGGTCAGTCGGCAAGCGCGAAAGGGAACGCCGTCACACCGCCCCGTAGCGTTCGCTTAAAAAAATGAAATGCAGCTATACGTACCTCCCGGGAAGTATTTCGCTGTCTCCAGAAATGTCCACGGGTCTGCGTTTTCAGAATGGGTTGAGTTGATCAGTTCACTATAAAACGTTTGATTGTTTTAACCCAACATTGGCTCAAATATGGACAATTTTGAAATAATGTTTATATTAGACTCTTTGGCCAAAGAGCTTAGAATGACCAAGAGGCGACGCTCAATAGATCGTTCCATTGCAACAGCAGGGCCCAGCAACAGAGTGGAGGAACTATGACGTCCCTTTGTAGGCTAATGGGCTGCTAGCATTAAAATGGTTCCCTTGTGAAAATCCCTATGGGATTTTCCTATAGGCTTTTCGAAGATTGCAAATAATAAGCTCTGTGTTTAAACACTGTTCATTACACTTACACGTTTTGTCCAGTCGGATAATCCTCACACCAAAATACAAATCTGAGCATTTTTGGATCTTAAATGTAAAGGCAAGAACTGAAGAGCTAACATTAGGCTATAAACAGACTACAGAGCCCTCGGGGCGCTCGTCAATGACGTCAGGCCGACCCTGCTACAGACAACTTATCAAGCTTATTTTTAGAAATAATGTCCATGACAAAGAGTTAATCTGTCTGTTTATTATATTATAATCCACGCTATATATTATAAACAAATAAATACGCAAAAACACACAGACCTATGAGCCTTTTGGAGCGTTTTTATGTGGGAAATGCATCTGTTTTGCCTTACTGTTGTTCTATAAGCTTTAAAACTGTGTATAAATCTGCCTACATAGTATTATTGTCACGATAACCAGCGATCGTTCTCTATAGCAGGGGTTTTCAAACTTTTTAATCTCAGGGACCCCCAAATAAGATAATTTCTTGCAGGGGACCCCTTTGCCTAAAGTTTAAAAGCACTTATATATTTCAAGTATAAATATGTAAACTAAAATTCTGTATAACTTAAAGACACCAGTTCGTATTTCACAGGCATGCAAAATGGTATTGTTTTTAAAACAATTTATTTTATTAGCTGGAAACTCACTATTTTTTCATTAAATACGATGAAATATTTACTTTAACTGAAAAAGATAGCTTTTCTAAATGAGGCAGTGGTAGATGAAAAGTTAAACCTTGATATTTGTAACATTTGTAGTTTCTGTAGTTTTTTTTTCCCTGTCTTGTTTTTATGGAAAACTGCTAAATATTGACATTGAACGTATGCGTCTGCTTACTGTGTTGTCTGACAAAGGCACACAATCTACCTTTCGTGCCGCTTCCTCTCCAAATAACTCTTTGACGATGTCTTTGGTAGCTGGTAATAACAATGCTACGCCAACTGTGTGCGGCTTCTTAGCACGCGCCATGTGGAGTGATGCCAAATATAACATTTTAAACACCTCACAGGGATTAATGCTTGCTGCTGAAATATACTAGCCTACCAGGCCAAACACAGCTCCCGCTGTTTGAAATTGTCGATTTGTCTGCCTCATTGGGATGTTTCTGCTGTAGATGGCGCTTGAGCTTGGATGGTTTCATGCATTCATTGAAGAGAATCGCTTGACAAAGAATACACTGAGGTATATCGACTCCCTGCTTTAACATGCAGGTAAAACCAAGCGCAATGTAAGAGTTGTTATATTTTCTGGTTTTTGCCTTAACCCTCGCCAAGTCAGATTTGCTTGAACTGCTTGCGGGAGCGGGATTCTTTAAAAATCTTTCCATCATCTGTACCGCACTTTTAGCCGCTAATTGTATGCAAAGCCTTAAAGAGGGCAAAGGATTTTGGGATAAAAACATTACTAATAAGTATCTACTTATATAAATCAAAAAAGTATATATAGATTAATAATTTATAGTCATTATTAATTTAGGATTGGAAAAAATATCTCATAAAAATCATTTTCAAGTTTTTCGCGGACCCCAGTTTGAAAACCCCTGCTCTATAGATCGCTGGTTCCTACACAATAACCATGGACTACACTTCTGCCTTTTCCTGGACTACATATTCAGACATGCACTTCACCCAGACACCCATGCTCACTCATCTAGACTGATTACACTCGCAACACCTGAGGACTATCAGAGACTGATTGCATTCACTACATGAGCCACACATTCACCCTTTCAGTTTGCAGAGTCTTGTTATCTGTCACAGTAGCATTACAACACGTTTCCCAGTCTTGTTATCTTGTGTACCGACCGTTAGCCTCTTTGTCTTTGCCTGCCGCCTGCCTTTCTGACCTCTTGCCTGTATTCGACTGTGATTCTGGATTGTCCTCACACACCTGTTTGCACCTGTATTGACCACTGCTTGCCTGACTGTGAATAAACCTGCATATTGGATCTTACCTCAGTTGTTGGTGTTACTCCCCGAGGTTACTGAATAAGATAAATAGAATAACTTAAACAAACAAACTTGAAAAGGATTAGCCAGATGGGGATGATACTGAAGGCCAACTGAAAAACACAAACAAACATAAGACAAAGAGGCTAACAAGGCTAACGGTCGGTACACAAGATAAGACTGGGAAACGCGTTGTAATGCCACTGTGACAGATAACAAGACTTAATTTCGTTAGTTAAGCGCAAAATTTCGTTTCAAAACTATTTCTAAATTCAGTTCTAATTTCCACAACCCGGGCTCATTGTGGAAATGTAGCGCCGCAGACGTTTCTGCCGACCGCGATTTACGTCCCGGGAGGTACTTATTCCAGGGGTTTTTGTTTTCGCGGATCCGCGAGAGGCCGCTGTGCGCGCTTTTTCGCGTCTTGGGCGCCTCTCGGGAGTGCGCGCCGTTCGCTCCGTTCTTGCACGAAAAGCCGCCGGATCGGCCGACTCGACCGCCTTCCTCTTCCTCCTCCTCCTCCTCCTTCCCCAAACCCGAACGACGGTTCGCAAAAGCAGTCCAGAAAAAAAAAAAAAGCAAAAGCCCTCGTCTTCGATTTCGACCGCGTTTTCGGATCCCGCCGCGTTCTCGCCCTTATTTTTCGGATTTTGTTTTTCGTCTTACCTGATTTCCGGAACCGCTGTTCCCCGGACTCGATCCCGGTTGTCGTCCCAGCGGCCGGCTCCACCTTCGGGGCCTCCGCTCCGCCGACGCAACGCTGTGAGCTAAGCGGACAAACTGGTTGCATCGGCAAAGCCCTCCACTCATAGGCGAGCTGTCGGCTAGTTTAAAAACTAAACGCGGCCTTTACGTACCTCCGGCCACGTAAATCGCGGTCTCCAGAAACGTCCACGGGGCTACGTTTTCACAATGAGCTTGGGTTGAATTTCCAGCAAACAAATAAATGAACAATAATAATGAAGTGTGTTCAAAAAACTATGTTATATCCTAAAACACATGCTGTGCCCCATATGGTCTAAAACCTGACAGGTGAGCAAATCTAAGCTTGTTTTTAATAAATCAAATATAAATATGGATATAATAAATAATACTGCTAATAATAAAAACATTATACAAAAGCAAATTGTTATGAATGAACTGAAAAAGCCTCCCGAGATGAAGACATAAAAGCAGTGATTTTTCATATTTATGTGGGCTAGAAAATAATATGCTTTGTAATATTTTAATCCTTTATATTTATATTCTATATCTATTCTTATTATATCATATATAGATCCTTAATATTAAATAAAGATGTTTGCCTATTGCTCTCTTGTGCCTATTAAGCAGTGTGTAAGCGAGGCGCAACTCTGCGCTGGAGTTTAGACAGGGTTAGTTTTGGTCTATTGAAAAATCTATTTTAGTTTCTCAAAATAGCAACGCGCCAGCGGTCCACCTCAGAACGCCTTGCTTTTTAGACCAGAACGCCTATGGACGCACATATGAGCGCTAATGCATTTGCTATTTAAACAGCGTAGCGCAACACCTCAAAACCACTCTTGCGCCAAGCTGAAACTAGCAAAAGACTACTGCGCTATGCCTTGCGCCACACTGCGCCGGGTGTATGATAGGGCCCAGTGTTTTAACCCAGCATTGGGTCAATATGGACAATTTTTTTAAATTAAATTTAAATGAGAACTTTGAACCAAACAGGTTCGTCCATATTTGACCCAATGTTGATTTAAAACAACCCAGCATTTGTGAGAGTGTACTTCATTATTTTTTTTTAAGTTTATCAAAATTTCTGGGTTGTTTTAGCCAAACACTGGGTCAAACATGGACAAAAAATAAACAGTTATCCACTTGTCCTCTCTCTGCAGACAGTTGCATTATAAAAGTGTTGAGCGTGACGGAACGGATGCACACAGAGCCGATCTAATGCAATTCAACTCTGGATTACATCCGTTTCCATAAGCAGCCAGTTAAAAATGTAACTTTACATAACGGTTGACTCATAAGGTCTATTTATACACGCTTTTCTTGGGCTCATCCGTGTCTGGCTGTATTAGATCTCCATGTCACGCAGCAGCTGGAGTGGAAGCGATGCGACTGACAGCTGAAAGTGAGCGTTTGCCGGTTTCACATGCAGGAGGAAAAACACGGAGCGCTTCAAACTCCTCCCGAGAGAACATTCCTGGCCCACTTTCTATGATTGCCACTCCATTACACTTCCAGGAGCACACAAAACAGACACCGGATACAGCAGGGTTAAAGACCCTTAAAGAGACCGTTCAGCCAAATCTGAACATCACCTCAGCATTTACAAACATTCATGAGGTTCTTTCTTTTGTTGAACACTAAAGAAGATATTTTGAAGAATGTTGGAAACCTGTAACCATTGACTTCTATTCATTTTTCCTACTATAGAAGTCAATGGTTACAGATTTTCAGCATTCTTCAAAATATCTTCTTTTGTGTTCAACAGAAATAAAGAAACGAGAGAGTACATACCTGCCGACATTTGTCTCTGACATTACGGAAGAACGGATGGGGGGGGGGGGTGTTGCGGTGAGTGTTTGTCACAGTTGAGAACCAGCTTAGTAACTGTACTGTGGTGTTAGTAACTGTTCTATGGAACAGGTTTCGGCGGTCACTTTGATTGGACAGTATACCAAAGTTAGTGACCCGGGGGAGTTATGGACTGTACCAAAAAAAGAGGATGGGGGGCAGGGTGAAATTACAGGAGTTTTCTGGGGGAAATATCAAAATGGGAGGGTGGCATGAGAGGGGTCTAAAATATAAGAGACTCCTGGGAAAACAGGAGTGTTGGCAGGTATGGTGTAGTATAGTGTGTCCACAGTCATACTGGAGTGATAATTACACAACAAGTCTATTTTTGAAAATTTCCTTATAGTAAAATAGGATCAAATTCCTGAAATGTCGAGGCCCACTGCAGCACGATGTAGGAGTATGGTTTTCCCCGCCCACTCAATTGACTGACAGGCGCATGTTAACAAGTCTCCATAGTAACATGTATATACCTGTGCACAGGGCAGGATTTGCAAATAAACTGGGATTAAAGGATCTGTTCAGCTCTCTGTGATCAGCCGCAGCTCAAGAATGAGTTTCACAAGTTTGAAATGGTTTTAAAACAAGAGCATGTTTAAAATAAAGACAGTAAAATCACTGTAATTCATCACCACTGGAATCAGCACAGCTGCATAGTACAACTATATTCAAGGACGCTTCAATCCTGGCTTGTAGACGTTAAATTTGTTTATTTTCTTCAGTAGCTTGTATTAACTTGCATCCTGTCACTTTTGCTGCAAATAGACATGCAAAAACTGTGTACTGCAAACTTTGTAAATGGCATTTGTGTGTGACTCATCGTTGCAGAAAGGCTTGAATAAACTCCAGCACAAACACATCAAACAACCTTACTTGGTACATGGACTCATAAACTGGAAATCTGGTTCATCTATGTCTGTCACTGACTGCTGTTTATCTAACATAAGGCAAGAGAAGCATGTCAGATTGGTGGGCAGGGAGAATCAGCTCATTTCATTTAAAGACACGGGCTACAAACACAGCTACACTTTGCTTTGAGCTCAAATTGGGCATATTCTGCATTGCGTAATAGATAATCTGATGGGTGTTTTAGGCTGAAACTTTACAGACACATTCAGGAGACACCAAAGATTCATCTTACATCTTGTAAAAGGGGTAAAATAGAAGTCCTTGAAATATTTCGTTGTCATTGCATCCTCTGAACTAAAATGATTAGTATCTGATTTTGTTTATTATTTGTTTTTTTTATTATTGTTTTTATTATTTTAATAATATTTAGCATTTTTATTAACTCTTTATCAGAAGAAGAACCATATAAGGTTGTTTTCTTAAAATTGATTATTATATTTATTCATTTATTTATGTACTTTTTTACATGCTTGCTTATTTACTTGCCTATTTACTTTTTATTTATCTACTTACTTATTTGATTGCTTATTTATTTACTTACCTACATACTAATAAGACTCCATGGTTTTCTAATGGGTATTTCAATGAGTGCACGTTAGATTAAGGTTATTAATTATCTTATGGTTTGTTATTTTCAGACAGCTTTTATGCACAATTAAATACAGGTGGATGGTTTCATGTCTATTTGAGCAAAGCATTTAGCTGACTGTGGCTGAATAAAGGAGCTGTGAGCGAGAGAATCCCCAGCAGAACGAGAACATGACCATCAGAAGCTGCTGAGTGACAGACAGAGCGTCAGCGCGACCGACAGCAGACTGTGATATCATTTATCTGGAGACGCTCCTTCATTCTGTCTCTTCCAGCAGACTCAATGACTGAGAAATACTATAGTAACTGATAGTAAATACAATAGAGTTACTGTACACTGTAGTAAAGCACTCGAGTCTGTTATATCGTTGCTATGGGAACAAATAAATCATATTATTTGATCTATTATGGTAGTTCTATAGTTGCTATGGTAACACAAGAACTATCTTAATTGATCTGTTGTGGTGATTGTATAGTTGCTATGGTAACAAAGGAATCGTTTTTTGATCTATTGTAGTGATTCAATGGTTGCTATGGTAACAAAACAACTATATTAATTGATCTGTTGTGGTGATTCTATAGTTGCTATGGTAACACATGAACTACAATAATCGATCTGTTGTGGTGATTCTATAGTTGCTATGGAAACAGAGCCACTATATTATCAATCTGTTGTGGTGAGTCTATAGTTGCTATGGAAACAGAGCCACTATATTATCAATCTGTTGTGGTGAGTCTATAGTTGCTATGGAAACAGAGCCACTATATTATCAATCTGTTGTGGTGAGTCTATAGTTGCTATGGAAACAGAGCCACTATATTATCAATCTGTTGTGGTGATTCTATAGTTGCTATGGAAACAGAGCCACTATATTATCAATCTGTTGTGGTGAGTCTATAGTTGCTATGGTAACACAACAATTATTATTAATCAATCTGTTGTGGTAATTCTACAGTTGCTGTTGTTAACACAAGACCTACATTAATTGATCTGTTGTGTTGATTCTATAGTTGCTATAGTAACTCAAGGATGATATTAATCGATCTGTTTTGGTGATTCTACAGTTGCTATGGCAGCACAATAAATATAGTAATATCAACAAATAACCTATGTAATAACTATAGGGTATATAACACTATAATACACCACAGTTTGCTGTAGTAAAGACTAGGGCTGTCAAAATTAGCGCGTTAACGCACGTGATTAATTAGAAATATTTAATGCGTTAAAAAATTGATGCAAATAACGCAGTTGCAGTTTTTTTAGATTTCCTGTTGTGGCCGACAGGTGTTCAGGGCAGCAGAATAGTGAGCGAACCCCCCCGGCCCTCACTTTCATGTATGTGTATGCAGTGTGTGTATACAATATGGAGGTATGTGCGTGTATGTATATATCAGGCACACACACTACAGTATATACTGTATATTTACATGTAATGATTGTTTTTAATTCACATTATTTTTAAAAATTGCATTAATATTTTAAATAAGTGGTATCGATATCGGTGTTTAACAAAAATTATCGGTATCGTACAGAATTTATAAATTGTGGTATCGCCCATCCCTAGCGCTTACATGCCTGTGTTTTTATTTCTGTAATAAATACTTGTTTTGTTTTTGGTCCCACTTTATATTAAGTGTCCTAAACTACTATGTACTGACATCAAAAAAATAAATACAATGTACTTACTGTGTTTATAATGTATTTGAGAACACTTGTGGTGCTTTTGAGTTGGGATAGTGGTTGGGTTATGGACAGGTTTGGTGGTGTGGGTAGGTTTAAGGGTGGGTTAAGGTGTAAGGGATGGCCAACAGTGTATTTACAAATGTAATTACAAAAGTTAATTACATACAAGCATTTAATCAAGCATAAGTACACAGTAAATGCATTTATTTACACAATAAGTACATTGTAACAGACTATTAGTTCCTATGTAAGTACATATTAGTTAAGGACACAATATAAAGTGGGACCTTTTTTTAAAATAAATGTGTTTCGTGATAAGTAATTAATAATTAGTGTGACTAATTACCTTAATTTTTTAATCATTTGACAGCCCTAGTAAAAGCTAAAGCATGCATTACAGTTTGTGCCAGCAGTTTGTGTCGTGTGACTACATGAAGAGAAATATTCAGTGCTACACCGTTTTTATGTATGTGAGTTTTTTATTAAGGAGTTAGCTTTTTGTTCAAGCCAAATTAAATAAAACAGACTATAATCCAAAACCGTCATTTTTCTCTCATCTCACTCCATTTTTCAGAGTGTGCTTACCACAGGAAATCATGTATAGTAAATTTACTGTGAAACGCCGCAGTGTTTTTGTCATCAGGCTGAGCTTCAGCAGCGCGACTGGTGTAAATGCATAAGTGAGCGTGATAATTAGTGCAGATCTGCGTTTGTAACCCCGCTGAGAAGAGTTCAACAGTCTGCTCTCAAACACACTGCAGTGCTGCACATGAGCTGCTGCCCTTGGGTTCTCCTTCACATCCCGCATCGGCCGTTCTGCCCAATAATGTGTGCATGGAGAGCTGGAGATATGCATGCTTCACTCCGAGTTTAGAGGCTCAATTAGCCCACAGATTTAAGATATGCTTAAGGATTAAATTAAGATGTTGTTCACAGAAACCCCTCGACACGCTGTCTGTCTTCCCCAGTCTCGGACACATGAACAATACTACAGTAATACTATAGTCATTTGTTTATGAACCATACTGCGCTTTAACAAATCCTGGGTTGGATTGGTAGTCAAATATGGACAAACACAACCGTTGGGTTAGAAGTTTTCATTTAAATTTAATTTAGGGCGACACAGTGGCGCAGTAGGTAGCGCTGTCGCCTCACAGCAAGAAAGTCGCTGGTTTGAGTCTCGGCTGGGTCAGTTGGTGTTTCTGTGTGGAGTTTGCATGTTCTCCCTGTGTTGGCGTGGGTTTCCTCCGGGTGCTCCGGTTTCCCCCACAGTTCAAACACATGCGGTACAGGTGAATTGTGTAGGCTAAATTGTCCGTAGTGTATGAGTGTGAATGAGAGTGTATGGATGTTTCCCAGAGATGGGTTGCAGTTGAAAGGATATTCGCTGCGTAAAACATGTGCTGGATAAGTTGGCAGTTTATTCCACTGTGGCGAACCCAGATTAATAAAAGAACTAAGCCGACAAGAAAATGAATGAATTTAATTGAAAAAAATGAACCCAAACTCAAATCTGAACAGTTCTCAAATTAATTTTAAATTAGATGTTTAAACCCAACTGGTTTTACAGTAGCTTTTAGAGCTAGAGCGCAGCCATCTTGGAATATCGATGTGTCTGATATCAAGGGGTTGGTTCTGTTCCCTCAGCTGAACAGATACAGTGGAAGTAAAGGACTGAACACGGAGACTGAACAGCCTAATTTAACCCAATGTGTGAAGTTGTGGACGTGGAGCTGCTGCAAATACAAGCATCAGATGTGTGTCTAATTTAAAAATATATACAGCTCAAGTCAGAATTATTAGCCCTCCTTTTAATTTTTTTCTTTTTTAAATATTTCCCACATGATGTTTAACAGATTACAGTTTCTCCATATTTGACCCAACGTTGGATTACAACAGCCCAGTATTTTAACATGTATGGCGGTTCTATAGTTGCTATGGTAACACAAGAAATCATTCATTCATTTATTTTCCTTCGGCTTAGTCTCTTTATTCATCAGGTGTCGCCACAGCGGAATGAACCACCAACTATTTCGCACATGTTTCAAGCAGCAGATGACCTTCCAGCAGCAACCCAGAACTGGGAAACACCCACACACAATCATTCATTCACACACACACACACACACACACTCACTCATACACTACGGCCAGTTTAGTTGATCAATTCCCCTATAGCGCATGTGTTTGGACTGTGGGGGAAAACGGAGCACTCGGAGGAAACCCACGCCAACACAGGGAGGCGACAGCACTACCTACTGCGCCACAGCATCGCCAACATTAGGTTAAAACAATGTAATTTAAATTTAATCAAAAAATTAACCCAGCTGTTGGGTTTGTTCATGTTTGATTCAGTGTTGGGTTACAACAACCCAGCATTTTTAGAGTATAATAAAGTGTATGGATTCATTTATTGTGGTGGCACTATAGTTGCTATGGTAACATAACAACTGCAGTAGTATAGACAAATTACTATATAATGACTCGGCCCACACGGAATCTGCGCGCGCAGAATTCCACCGATTTTTAGCCCATCATTAATTCTGTTTATTTACTTGAGTAAATGTGTGTAAATCTATTTTTATTCAGTTTATAAATTAATTTCAGGAATATTATTGACTATTATGAAAATGTTCATCTGATTTATGCACAATGCAGAGTGTGTAGTGCTATTTTCTGTCTTTTAGTAGAGGCATTAAAGAGAGGCTTGCTTTGTTTACCAAATAAAGTGAATCTAATTGGATTTGCATTTTAAACATTAAATAAAAGTTAAAAAGTATTACGTTTTATTTCATATATTAAGGTTTTAGTTAAGATAATTTCTCAGAAATCTGCAGATTTTTGCCAAAACTCTCAGCAGACATAGCATAAAACGTCTGTAGATTCCTTCTGGCCCTAATAATGACTACAGTTTACTTTACTGAACACTAAAGTATATACAGTATAATAGGGTAAACACTGTAATAGTGTTTTAACTCAGCATTGGGTCAAATATGAACAATGTTTTTTTATTATAAAAATTTTAATTGGACTTTTTTACCTAACAGGTTTGTCCATATTTGACCCAATGTTGAGTAAAACAACCCTTCATTTTTGAGTGTGCTACAGTACAGTACAGTACAGTGGTAAAAATGCTGTCTTGTTTTAACCCAACATTAAGCAATCTTTTTCAATTAGATTTTAATTGCACTTTTAAACCCAGTGGTTGGGTTTGTCCATATTCAAACCAACATTTGGTTAAAACATCCCAGCATTTTTAGAGTATAGATAATACTGAAGTATGATTTCATTAACAAAGAGTTTCAAAACATACAGAGCTCAGCATATATAAGTACACCCCTCACAAATCTTACTTTAAATTCATATTTTTAAGCTATAGATTATTAAATGTGTGTATATGCATTAAATTAGTCAGCGCTGAAGCCAAATCTTGAACTTATCTATCTAAATAACTCACGAAAATGGTCCAAAAACTAGTACAACCGAATGCATACGTTATAGAAAAATATTAAATACAAATTTAATAAAAGGAAAAATCAAGAAATAAAAAAAGGGAAAATTATGTTTAGCTTTTTCTTGAATTTAATTGTATTATCTTTCAATTATTAAATATGTTTGGCGACTAAACTGTTATTTTAATAAAGATATCTGCTTAATAAATCTGTTTTGTTTAAATGCACCTAAATACATAAATTCACTGGGAAATGGATAAGCATGTTCATTTCAAAACGGGCTCTACTCAGTTATGCTGAGCACTGTGAATACATTACACGTCACTATAGTATATGGTTCAAAATGCTACAGAGTTTACTGTGGTACTTTCAGGTGGGAGAGCTGCAGGAATGAACAGCTTAAAACAAGCGCAGAGAAAACCTGCTGCAAAGCTGCGGTCAGACTTTTCAATGGAGAGCTCGTGAATGAATGCAACAAACAACAGGAGACTGAGAGGCACCTTAAGATTTTAGCATCAAATAATTAGTGAGAGAGTCCGCTGAAGGAGTTTGCATGTTCTCCCTGCGCTGGTGTAGGTTTCCACCGGGTGCTCCGGTTTCCCCCACAGTCCAAACACATGCGGTACAGGTGAATTGGGTAGGCTAAATTGTCCGTAGTGTAAGTGTGTGTGTGTGTGTGTGTGTGTGGATGTTTCCCAGAGATGGGTTGCGGCTGGAAGGGCATCCGCTTTGTAAAAATGTGCTGGATAAGTTGGCGGTTCATTCCGCTGTGGCTACCCTGGATTAAAAAAGGAACTAAGCCGACAAGAAAATGAATGAATGAGAGTGTGCTGAAGTAGCTAACATCTTTCAGATGCATCTTTGGAAAGCAAATGTCCCAGAACCTTTTTTATGCATGCATGATAATGCGCCAGAGTTTAGTTTTAGTCACTATTACCGCAATCAGCATGCATGAACATTACCATAAGCAGATTCTTTCACCTGTATAAGCTCTGATCTTATCATTACACCTTGTTTTAAGGCTAGAGTCTGTAACTAATTCATCAGCATTCTCTGCAGAGGATTTTTGGTTTATTATTAATACCATTCTCAGATAAAAATAACACTATAAAATACTGCATTGTATTAACCCAACTTTGGGACAATCGTGTTTAAAAAAATATTATTATTATCAATAAAAAAAAAACCAACTCTTTGGGTTTGTGCATTTGAGCCAACATCGTGTTAATTCAACCCAGCATGTGCTTAGAGTGTAAAATGTGTTCGTATATACAGTAGCAAACTAATTATTTCCCGCATTTAAAACGTTCAGTCTAAACATTTAATGATCCGTGGAGTCATTGGGTTTGTGCATTTGACCCAGCATTGTGTTAATGCAACCCAGCATGTGTTTAAGAGTGAAAAGTGTGTTCGGTTTACATGCATTAAACAGCGAACTAATTTTCCCGCATATAAAACGTTGCCTTCGCGCGTCGCAATGAACCATCTGATGATCCGTGGAGTCACTGGGATTGTGCATTTGACCCAGCATTGGCTTGATATACAACCCAGCACGTGTTTAAGAGTGAAAATGTGTTCGGTTTACATGCATTAAATAGCGAACTAATTGTCCCGCATATGAAACGCTCACTTTGCGCGTCGTAACATCTCATGATGCGTGGAGTGATTGTAGAGTGCCACACATCCATCAATACGCGTCTACTACACTGAGCTGTCACAGATATAACGCACACATTTTATCACAGATGGTGTTGTATCACACAGTCGGCGTGATATCGATACGCCGTGTGCGTGCGTGTGTGAGTGTGAATGCATGAATGAAGGGCATCCAGACGGACTCACCGGGGTCACCCTGACTCCGCGGATCCGCAGCTCACCGATCAGATGCCGTGATCGCAGTCCACGTCTCTGCATATGTACCACAGGATCACGTACAGGATCAGCAGAATGGCGAAAATGAAGAGCGCCACGAGCACGGCTTTGGTGACCGGAGAGATGAGCGACTGCATGTCAGCGGGAGCGCGGAAGATGCTGCAGCGGAGCCCGCGGAGCTGCACTCATTCCCGGCGGGAGATCCAGCAGCGGCCGCGGGTCTGATGGTGCTCCGCGGTGGAACAGGTTGATTCTGCTGCTCAACTTCAGCGGATGGAGCTGTCCATTCAGGCTCAGTGTGAGGGGAGGGGGGCAGGGGGGTGATCCTCATTGATGGAAACACACACACACACACACACACACACACACACACACACACACACACACACACACACACACAGTGACGTGTATGCGCACATTTGTTGGTTTTTATCTTGTTTTCATGGTCAGTTCAGCTGCAGTTAAACATTTATGCAGAACAATTTTCACTCAAACTATTGTAGAAGCTATAGGGTCATTTAATTAGCTTAATTTTATTTTATTTTTCTAAAACATGCTATAGGATAAAATTAGTTTTATTGACAATGTCTAAGTTTGAGGCCACGCAGTGGTGCAGTAGGTAACCTGTCGCCTCACAGCAAGAAGGTTGCTGGTTCGAGCCTGGGCTGGGTCATTTGGTGTTTCTGTGTGGAGTTTGCATGTTCTCCCTGTGTTGGCGTAGGTTTTCTCCGGGTGCTCCGGTTTCCCCCACAGTCCAAACACATGCGCTATAGGGGAATTGGGTAGGCTAAATTGTCCGTAGTGTATGAGTGTGAATAAGTGTGTTTGGTTGTTTCCCAGAAATGGGTTGCGGCTGGAAGGGCATCCTCTGCATAAAAACTGGCGGTTCATTCCGCTGTGGCAACCCCAGATTAATAAAGGGACTTAACCAAAAAAAATGAATGAATGAATGAATGTCTAAGTTTGCATTGGACTCTAAAATGCATATTTGGAGGGCAAATTGTCGGTTTATCAGTGCTATCTTTTCCCTAATCAAACATTTATTTATTTATTTATTTATTTATTTAAAGATAAAAATTATGGCACAAGTTTTGAACACAACAGTGTAATTATCAGATGGAACTTCAAACAGCTCTTTATATTGTATATATGTGTACACCTGACAAAAGTCTGGTGTTAGATTTCAGTTGTAAGAGCTGCACATTATAACTTGACTTCTAGTTGATGATGTGTAAAAGTGTCAGAAGGTGGATTTCTCTGTTGAATCATCTGTTGATCTGCACCAATCATCACCAATACTACAGAAGACCTACTGGAACCAGCATGGAGCTAAGATTCTCATAGAAATCAGTCAAGTTTGGTGAAAGAGAAATCATGGTTCAGGGTCCACATTCAGTATGGGGGTGTGCGAGAGATCTACAGAGTGGATGATCAACATCAAGAAGGAGGCTTTGAAGATGAACACAAAGAATCTTGGATTCATAATCTAGAGGCCTTTGCCTTTCACATAAGCCACTTCTGATACAAAATGATCAACTAGAAGTCCAGTTATTATTTACTGTTCCTAAAACTTGCATAAGCAACAAAACCTCAAAATCATTCATATGCCTGGCAAATTCTGATTTAAAGTCACTTCAATCCGGGCTCATTCTGAAAATGTACCTCTATATACATTTCTGGAGACCACGGAATATGTGCCAGGAGATACGTTTTTTTATTTTTATTTTTTGCAGTTTTTGTTTTCGCGAATCCACGAGAGGTCAGTGTGTATGCTTTTTCATATCTCAAATTTCTCTCGCAAGTGCCATTCACGCCTGCTATTCTTGCATAAACCCACCAAAAGCCGCTGTTGACTGACTGACTGACAGACCGACCAATCGACTGACCCACCCTCCTCCTTCACTACACCCAACCAATTTTATTGATTTACCCGCCCACCCACTTCCCCAAACCCAACTAACAATTTTCTAAATCAATCCAGAAAGAGAAAAACCCTCGCCTGATTTTTACCATGTTTCAGATTTTACCACATTCTCACCCTGTAGCTTTTATTTTTGTCTTACCTGCCTTCTGGAACCATTCTTCACCAGACCAGAACCCCATCGTTGTGGTCAACGTCGTTGGCTCTCTCCTCCCTTGTCTCCTCGATGGCCCGTCCGCCCACCAGCTCTGCCAGGCTCCCTCGTCCCCCCAGCACCGCCTTGGTCAGTTGTCACTCTGCCTCCACCTCTGAACTCCTCCGCCTTGGTCCTCTGTCGCTCTGGCTCCAATGCAGGCTTCCAAACCTGTGTCATTGCTTCAGGCGGGTGAGCAGTCCGCTCCACCTCAGCCCTCTTGGACCTCGACGTCACCTTCGCCATGCGGCTCTCCACCTCCAGCTGAGGCGTCTCTTGTGGTCCGCCCCCTGGAGTCAGCGACCACTCCTCCGCCCTCTGTCAACTTCACCCTGGGCTGTCCTCCTGGCTGTGTCCTGAGTCCTGTGTCTCCGGCTCAAGCTAACTTCATGGCTCCTCCCTCCTAAAAATTCCCCCCTGGCCTCCTCCTTTCCATCATTTTCTTCTCTTGTCTTTTGCATTAAAGGAGCGAGGTCGTGCCTTCAAAGAGGGGGGGGGGGGTAATGTCAGACTCCTGTGTTTGTGTCATGTGGTCGTCCCCATGTGCTGTGCTCCATTGCCTTGTTTGTATCACGTTGTTTTAACCCAACTTTGATTAATAAAACCCTTTATCATTCGGTTAATATTTACAATTTAATTTAATTATCCTTTTTAACCCAGCCGTTGAGTTGTCCATATTTGACCCAACACTGTGTTAAAACAACCCAGCAATTTTAAAGTGCATATTTAATTCTGTTCAATTCAAGTAGGACTTGTGGAGCTGCGCATGGCTGGATTTGCTCTTCAGTGTTTGGACTTTTAGCAGTGAATATTAAACCACACTGAGCTGAACTCAACTGAACTTCAACTCTGAACACTGGACTGACAGTTTCAGTTGACTATAGAACTTCTGTGTTCAGCTGCTGCGACTCAATCTACATTGTAAAAGTGCTGGAGAAATGAAGATGAAGTGAATTGAAAAATTCTGATGCATGGAAACATATTCATGATCATGAACAGATTTCATGAATACAAAATAAATTGCATAAATAAAATGCATATATGTCAAAATATAGCAAAATTGTTCACTATATACCTTTTTTTCAACCATTGGAATTAAAATATGCAAATATCCCTGCAGAAAAGTCCAGCTTAAACCAGCCTAGGCTGGTTGACTGGTTTTAGCTGGTCGACCAGCCTGGTTTTAGAGGGGTTTTGGCCATTTCCAGGCTGGTTTCCAGCCATTTCCAGCCTGGTCTTAGCTGGTCAGGGTGGAAAATGACAAGCTAAATCCAACTAAAACCAGCTTGACCAGCCTGGTTTAAGCTGGATATAGCTGGTTTTGGCTGGACTCCCAGCTTGGCTAGGCTGGTCAAGCTGGTTTTAGCTGGTCATCTCCCAGCCTGACCAGCTAAGACCAGGCTGGAAATGGCTGGAAACCAGCCTGGACTGGGCCAAAACCCCTCTAAAACCAGCCTTTTCGACCAGCTAAAACCAGCCAACCAGCCTAGGCTGGTTTAAGCTGGATTTTTCAGCAGGGATATTAGCTATATTTGTAAATATGATCATATATGAATCATAGCTTATAAATTTGAGGATATATTTGTAGTTTCACTGGTTGAAAAAAGTTGAAAAGAAATATATAAATAGTAAAATTTGCAACATTTTGATATATATGTTGCATATATGACATTTTATTTAGGTGAAATCCTATAATATATATTCCAAATAACTTGTTTGTCATATATGTAACTTGCATAGCCTATATCAGATTTCCATAGCATACATTTCATAAATCCTAAAGTGTCTACTTATTTTATAATGGTGGGAAACAACCCAACAGCTGTCGTTTACTACTGACGTTGTAGGATCTGCCGCGCCCTTCTGATGCGTTACCCATGTAAACAGAGATTTACCACAGTACTGCTGTTCAGAAGGCGCGCGTCACAGTGCTCGCCTGCAGTCAGATCTGATATTTAACTCCTGAACCGGAGTGATTTGTTCGGACGCGTTTCTTCGCGTTTCCCCCCGCTGGGCGGCTCAAGTTCAGGAGCAAAACCACGGCTGAATGAATGAATGAGCCTCTGGGCACAAACTGCACACTCATGATGCCTAGGCAGGGCGCACACTAGCTATTACAACACGACCGTTCTGGGGAAGTTCCCACTTAACGAGTCGCAAACATTGAGCTAACATGAGTCTGGGGGTTGGGGAGGTTTTTTTGTCCTTCATGGAGGTCAAACTACATCGAAAAAAACTTATAAAGAGAAGCCACATCAGCAGATGGACCAACAACACTCTTAGTGCATAGTTACTAGTGTTTTGGAAATACACTACACTGTGTATATATTATAGTATTTACAACTCTTAATGCTACTGCTGTAGAGTGAACTAATAAACTGTAATAAATACTGTAGTATAACACATACTATATAGTATAATAGTTGTCCCTGCTGAAAAAATCCAGCTTAAACCAGCCTAGGATGGTTAGCTGGTTTTAGCTAGTCGACCAGCCTGGTTTTAGAGGGGTTTTGTCCATTTCCTGGCTGGTTTCCAGCCATTTCCAGCCTGGTCTTAACTGGTCAGGCTGGAAAATGACCAGCCAAATCCAGCTAAAACCAGCTTGACCAGTCTGGTTTAAGCTGGATGTAGCTGGTTATGACTGGACTCCCAGCTTGGCTAGGCTGGTTTTAGCTGGTCATCTCCCAACCTGACCAGCTAAGACCAGGCTGGAAATGGCTAGAAACCAGCCTGGAAGTGGCCAAAACCCCTCTAAAACCAGGCTGGTTGGCCAGCTAAAACCAGCCAACCAACTTAGGCTGGTTTAAGCTGGATTTGTCAGCAGGGGTGGAACACTACAGTGTGATAATTGTTGTTACCATAGCAACTAGAATTGATAAAACAGATCGATTACTATCGTTTTTGTGTTACCATAGCAACTATAGAACTGCCACAACAGATCAATTACTATCATTCTTGTGTTACCATAGCAATTGTGTAATCACCACAATAGATCGATTACTATAGTTCTTGTGTTACCATAGCAACAATAGAATCACCACAATAGATCGATTACTGTAGTTCTTGTGTTACCATAGCAACAATAGAATCACCACAATAGATCGATTACTGTAGTTCTTGTGTTACTATAGCAACTATATAATCACCACAACAGACCGTTTACTTTAGTTCCTGTGTTGCCATAGCAACTATAGAATCACCACAATACATCGATTACTGTAGTTCTTGTGTTACCATAACAACTATAGAATTGCCACAACAAATAGATTACTATAGTTCTTGTGTTACCATAGCAACTGTAGAATCACCACAATAGATTAACATTACTGTAGTATTTTGGATTGCATTAATTATTGTCTCAATGTTTTTTCATGGTTGGGAAGCACTCTTACTGTAAATTGCTTTAGTGATTTTTAAAGGTGGAATGTTTTCAGCGATATGCATTAAACAATATAGTAAAGATTATAGTACTTTTGAACCATACCATAGAGTAGTGTGTTATAAGAAATATATGTATTCATTGCAGTATTTACAACTCACGCTACAGCTATAGTCGACAGACAAACTTATCATAGTGCAGTATACTTTAATATTTACTACAGTAAACTGTATTGTAGTACATAATATACCCATTTAGTATAGGCATTTTGTTTATATTACTACAGTTGTTGTGTTACCATAGCAACTACAGAATCACACCAATAGATCACATAAGATTATTTCTTTGTTACCATAGCAACTATAAAATAACCACAGCAGATTAATGCAAGTACTTTCCTATAGTATGTGAATTGCTATTGTACTTTTTCATTTGTGATAACACTGAACGTTGTATCAATGTTGTATCAAGGGGTAAACAAGAACTTTAGACGGTCTTATGCTGGTGTCCTACCCTGTCAGATTTTCCGACCTCCCATTAAAACTATAGGCATTTTGATGGTGAAATGTGCTGTTACATTGTGTACCGGAGGCTTTAATGTCGCCCTAACCCACATCATAACCATTCAAATAGTGTTGGTAGCATAATCTGACGGGCAGGATAAAACGTCAGAACATTGGGTCTGATCAGAATGAGGGAAGCCCGCATGCATGTGTGTGTGTGTGTGTGTGTGTGTGTGTGTGTGTGTGTGTGTTTTAGCAGTGTATGGTTATTTTCTGTGCGCTCACGCATCCTGCGAGTTTCTGCCTCTGGATCTCCGTCTGATTGTGGGCGGCGCTGAAGCCCGGGATCCAGAAGAGCTGGACAACAAAAGACTGCACACTACTGCATGCATGCGTGCGAACACACATACACACACACACACAGAGAAACACACACACACATCCACGCGTGCTCAAAGCCGTCACTTTAAAAAAGAAAAGAAAGACAGAAAAGTACATTAAAGTAGGTCGTGATTTCGAACTTGTTCAGCTCAGCTCCATTCAGGACACAATGATGTCACACTTGTGGATTCTGCTTTTGGGAAGTTTACTAATGACTGGAGTCAGAACGCAAGGTAAGACTTTGCTTCATCATCGAACATACGAGACAAATGTTGAGACAAATGAAAATATAAGCATGTGTGCTTGTAAAACGCTGGGCTGTTTTAACACAGTGTTGGGTCAAATATGGACAATTCAACGCTTGAGTTAAAAAGTGATAATTAAATTAAAATGTAAATATAAACCGAACGATATCGAGTTTTTGTTCATCAAAGTTGGGTTAAATCAACCCGGTGTTCCTTTAGAGTGCAGCTCACATGCTGGAAACAAAAGGGCTATTATAATCTATTATGACCGACTGTGTATTATAAATTGAATCTATAAGAAATACTGGGTAGTTTTATTCTAATGTCACGTCAAATATCCTCAATCGTTTGGTTATTTTTTTGTAATTCAAATTTAATTGCAAAAAAAATAAATAAATAATTAACCCAAAGTTTGGGCGTGTCATCTTCTGACACAACTTTGGGTTAAAACAAGCCAGAGTGCAGCTAACGTTTGAAACAAAAGACTTTTATGACTGTATTCATGACTTTATAATGTAAGATGGCTAAATAATAATGCTGTTGGGTTGTTTTTTCTAACGATGCGTCAGTTACTCCTATTCAGTGGGTTAATAAGTGTCATTTAAATTTAATTGAAAAAATTAATGCATGTTTGGGTGTGTCAGAATTTGCCCCAACTTTGGGTTAAAACAACTCAGAGTGTCACTTTGTTTTTTCAACAAAAGAATATCATGAGTGTATATTATAACTTGACTACATATTATATTTATATATTATTAAAACGCTGGGTTGTTTTATTCTAATGTTGTGGCGACTAGGCCCAATTGATGTGTTAAAAGTATAATTTAATTTTAACTGAAAAAAAAAATTAACCCAATGTTTGCGTATACCCAACTTTGTGAAACAACTCAGTGTGTTCAGCTCACTAAAGACTTATGCCTGAATATTATAAGTTGACTAAAAAAAGAGTGCTTTGATTTAACCCAATGTTGGGTTAAACACTCCTTTTGGGTTAAAAAGTGGCAGTTGGGTTAAAGAGTTTTTTTTTTTTTTTTTACATTTTTAAATAAATAATAAAAAAAAAACATTTAATGGGTGTTTCAATATTTCACCCTATGTTATGTTAAAACAACACCAGAGTCTTTAGAGTGCAGCTCACATGTTAAAACAAAAGACTGTAATAATATTATAACCCAGATATGACTGCATGTGTGAGCATTATGGGTGTCATGCTGTTGGAACCCAATGTTGGGTCAAATATGGAGAAACACAAGCATTGGTTAAAAGGTGTATTCTGAATTGTAATACTAAAGAAGTTGGGTTTGTTCATATTCGACTCATTATTGTCAATTTGACCCAAGTCCATATTTGACCCAACAACTAAGCCTTTTTTGTAAGAAGAAGTTATACTTATGAATTTACACATGTTCTGTGTTCTGGGTCTTCACACACTTGTTGCTCAATTCATTATTAAGCTTCAGTGTTAAAGCTTTCTGACAGAAACACAGATCAACTCAATGGTGGGTCAAACATGGACAACTGTTGGGTTGATTTTTTTAAATTAAAAATTTTAACCCAGTGGATGTTTGTCCATGTGTAGCTCAGGTTTGACAAACATATGTATTATATTTAACCATGCAGTCATCTGTAGAACATGAGTGACACGTGGTTTTCTGTGCTGAACAACCCGGCACATTCAGAGCTACAGACATCGCCTCATACTTCAGTTTCTTATCAAATCTTCTGACCAATCAAATGCTCTCTGGTGTATAACATGCCCCGCCCTCTTCTCATGATGCGCTTAAGCTCAACTGCTCTCACTGGCAGAGCTGTGAGGAAAACTAAACACTATTGGCTGTTTTCAAAAAGGGGAGGAGCTGCTCTAGGCCCCACCCTCTTTATGTTTCAGTTGAGATTTCGTCAAATATGAAATTAAAATGTGCATTTCAGAGCAGGTCAAGAGACATTTACAGCAGAGCAGGTTCTTTCTAAACAATGCTGGGTTGTTTTAACTCAACATTGGCAGACATCCCAAGTCTCCTGGAAGTTGCAGGAGTAACCGGCAAATGCATAGACACTCCCGGATGCCCGCAAATGAATGATAATCTCCTGGAAATCGCACGTCTCCCCCCTTCCCGGTCCTTAAATACGTTGCACACCCCTCTCTTCACCGCATCCCTCCTAGCTCTTCAGGTGCGTCACGCGCAACTCACCACACACTCTTCAGGTACGTCACGCGCAACTCACCCCCTCCGCTCTTTAGGTGCGTCGCGCACAACTCACCCCCTCCGCTCTTCAGGTACGTAGCATCGCGTCACTTGCAACTCACCTCCTCCGCTCTTCAGGTACGTCACGTCGCGCGCAACTCACCCCCTCCGCTCTTTAGGTATGTCGCGTCATGCGCAACTCATCCCCTCCACTTTTCAGGTACGTCACGCCGCATTGCGCGCAACTCACCCCCTCCGCTCTTTAGGTATGTCGCGTTATGCGCAACTCACCCCCTCCGCTTCTCAGGTATGTCGCGTCGCACGCAACTCACCGCCTCCGCTCTCCAGGTATGTTGCGTCGCGCGCAACTCACCCCCTACACTCTTCAGGTATGTCGCGTCATGCGCAACTCACCCCCTCCGCTCTTTAGGTATGTCGTGTCATGCGCAACTCACCCCCTCCACTTTTCAGGTACGTCACGCCGCATTGCGCGCAACTCACCCCCTCCGCTCTTTAGGTATGTCGCGTCATGCGCAACTCACCCCCTCCGCTCTTTAAGTATGTCGCGTTATGCGCAACTCAACCCCTCCGCTTCTCAGGTATGTCGCGTCGCACGCAACTCACCGCCTCCGCTCTCCAGGTATGTCGCGTTGTGCGCAACTCACCCTCTCCGCTTTTCAGGTATGTCACGTCGCACGCAACTCACCCCCTCTGCTCTTTAGGTATGTCGCGTCGCATGCAACTCACCCTCTCCGCTTTTCAGGTGTCACGTTGCGTCGCGCGCAACTCACCCTCTACACTTTTCAGGTATGTTGCATCGCGTCTCGCGCAACTCACCCTCTCCGCTTTTCAGGTATGTCACATCGTATGTCATGCGAGCAACTCATCCCCACTAGTGTAGCCAACTACTTTTCCAATCAAAAGTAGCTAAAGCCTGCCCGAAAAGTAGCTAAATGTTGCCAGATGACGTCACACACTAATTTGCATATAAGTGACGTCATCACGTAATATCTCGCAAGTGTAAGCCCTTTATGTCTCTAATCTCTCGCATTATTTGAAATATGTAAGTTTAGATTTTGTATGAAAAATATAGTTATAGTACTATTAGAATTAATTGTTACCTAAATTACCAACAATTACACGTTAACAAATATCAGTAAATGAACAGTTATGAAAAACTGTCTGAGCTTGTGATTTAGTTTTGAGTCGCTTTTTAAAAATTGCTAAAAGTAGCTAAATGAATGTTAAAAATTGCTAAATTTGTTGCTAGGTGCTGTTTGAAAAAAAGGTGCGAGGGTAGTATGAAAAGTTGCTAAAGTTGGCAACACATACCCCCACCGCTCTTCAGGTACGTCTCGCGCGCACACTCCCCTACTCAGATACGTCGCTCACTCAACCAGATCTCTCCCCCCGCAACCACACACACACACACACACACACACACACTACACCCCCCCCACCCCCCCTCTCTTCACGCACCCACTCTCCCGCTACCTCCTGCAAATGAACTCTCTATCCCCCAGAAATGATTTTCCCAACTTGGGATGTCTGCATTGGGTCAAACATGGACAAACACAACCATTCACTGTTAAACAGTGTGCTGCGTGAATATTTTTTTGTTGAATCAGTCAAACTGACTAGAAATATTGCAGTTAACCTTTGTGTACACACACACACACACACACACACACACACACACACACACACACACCTTGTATACCAAAAATGTTTCAAATCCTCTTTTCCTGTCTTGTTGTGGTGTGATTTCCTAACAGTGTTAGGTAAAGAACTGGTCCTGTTTGATCAGTTGACCCAGCGTTGGGTTAAATGCCCCATCAGCATGTGTGAGAGTGTGAGAGTAGAGTTCTCCATAGTTGTGTGTGTTTGTACATGATGTTCCAGCAGAGCTCAATGACTTCATCCAGAGCTGAACACAGAGCAGAGCTGAGCGGGAGAAAACCAGCAGCTGATGCTAACAGTGAATCACTGACGCCTTATAGGAGAACACTGAATCTGCTCCAGATGTAGAACACACATACCCACAAACATATAAACCAGCACACACACGAACTTACATACAAACATGTTGTGTGCACAAGCACACACACACACACACACACACACAAACACATGTGTAACGGAGGCCAGCTAGTTAGTGCTGTGCAGGTAACTCTCACTCCTCTGACCTCTTAAGGTGCTCTAGCGACAGACACTATAGGCCAGGTCTTAAGCCTCTTTGTTAGAGCAACCGACTCCCATGCGGAAGGTTGTCGATTCGATCCCAGCTTGGAGCGGGTTTGGTGGCGTAGGACCGGCGAGGAGACATACACACACACACGCACACCACCTGCCTTTGACAGCAAAAGCTGCTAAATCCCGAGAACCAATCAGAAGGCGTGAATCAAATCATGTGTGTTCAATGCAGCAGCGCACTGATACACCGGCTTCATGAGCAGACATATTACGCTGTTGATTTTAAGACGGAGTTTGATGATCTGGATGAGGCTGTCTGACTGTCAGTGAATGGCAAATGAAAACTTTTTCAATTCAATTCAGCTTTATTTGTACAGCGCTTTTACAATGTAGATTGTGTCAAAGCAGCTTCACATAAATGGTCACAGTAACTGGAACAGTGTGGTTCAGTAACTGGAACAGTGTGGGTCAGGTTTTAGTGTTTAAGTTCAGTTCAGTTCAGTTTAGCTCAGTTCAGTGTGATTTAATCATTACTGAGAGTTCAAACACTGAAGAGCAAATTCATCGATGTGTAGCTCTACCAATCCTGAACTATGCGAGGCAGTGGCGACAGCGGAGAGGGGAAAAAACTTCACCTGATGGGAGTGAAGAAAAAAAACCTTGAGAACCAGACTCAGTTGGGCACGACCATTTTAATTTCTCCGCTGGCCAAAAGTCTTGTGCAGAACTTCATTCGCTGTGGTTTAAGCAGGAAGATGGCCTCAATGAAGACTCGTCTGTCCCTGGAGCGTCGCTGGAATCAGACTCATGTTCTCCACTCCCCACGACCATCAGCGCAGCAGCAGCTCAGGATATGGCCTGGTCCCGGATATGGAATCCTTGGGATCATCTCGTCGCTGGTCTTGGATCCAATCAGTGACTCCGCATAATCTGAGGACCTCGGGATGAGTATCCCCAGGTGAAAATAGAGAATAAAGAGAATAATTAGCGTAGCTGCTGTTCATCGTGTATATAAGCAAGATGCAGAAGCCAGTGTGGAACCCGCTAGGTGATGCATTGAAACATCCCTTATCTCAAAACTCTGAGCATTATGAGAAGAAAACACACTGTACAGTCGGGAGTGCAGCATGAACTCATAGCAATTTTTGTGCAGCGACATTACTTTGAATAAATCCGACATTAAACGGCAACACCGTTTCACGAAAGACAGAGTTAAGATGCAGATGTTTTATCCCACATGGATGCTATGAGGATAATCAAGAGACCTTGAGTATGGTGAGGATGAATGAATTCAGCTGATTTTGACACAAAACAAAAAATACCTTGTCAAAAAACAGAGAATTGTCTACAGTGACATTTATAAAAAAAATATTTTATTGACCAGCTAATAACCGCATCACTACAGTAGAGCTGCACGATTCTGGCTAAAATTAGAATCGCAATTTTTTTCAACACAATCTCACGGCAATTCGTAACTTTTTCATTTAGTGGCTTATTCGTATGAATTTGTACAATCTAATTTGTACCATTTAGCACGATTTGCTCATCACCCAATGACGGTTGGGTTTAGGGGTGGGGCTAGGTGCCACGCCTCCTTTTCAAAATCATACAATTTCATACCACTGAACTCGTATGAATTAGCCACTAAACTGGCAAAACGTAAAATACTTACGCTTTCTTGTGAGATCAGGCTGGATTTTTTTGCTTGAAATAAAGATCAGGATTTCTCAGGATTCTGTAGATGTAAAATAAAGCTTAATATGAGATTATTGTTTTCTCTCAAACATATGGTAACACAACAATAATAATCGTATGTGTAGGTCTACTGGTTACTAAGAATAATTCTATTCTACGTATAATAATTCTGATGTTGAATTGTGTTTGAGATATATGCTCTGTCATTGACAGCATTATAAAACAATTTAATTCACTGGTAAAATCCACATTATATAGGCTGGAGTAGTTATACAGACACTGTAAACATTTATTTTCATGCACAACTGAGTTCGCTATGAAAGAAAAAACAAATCAAACACTCGTCACAGTTAAAACTCTATAATACAATATTATTAATGAAATGATGTGCGCTTTCGGTTTCATTTTCACTGCTAAGAACTGTTCATACTTTCACACGCGGCTCTCAAACGATCACTCTGTGCCACAAGCTGAATATTATATACAACTGTGTTACCTGTTACTCACAGCATAAGCAGGTTCTGTTCACTAAAGTAGACGCGCACACGTCTAACATTAAAGGTTCACGAAACCCTCAAGTACTTTGTTTGAGATGTTAACAGATGTGTGTGTGTTGAGCATCAGTTTAGACAGTGTTAGCTCCTGTCAGCTGTAATTGTGGGGAAAACTGGATAATTTTGAGCTTTTGTCAGCTGATTTCAGTTTCCGGGTTTAAAATGATTTTTGGGCGGATCAAAATCGGTGACGTAGCGCAGTACTGCAAGTGCAATGATGACGCGTCGGTTTCTCATTATTATTCATAGCAGAGTTTTCTTATCCAATGAGAGGAGCCGGCTTCTTAATTATTCATGACTGCACGTGCTTTCCGAAGGCAAGGCAGACCTGCCAGTGCCAAGCTGTGAGACACGAACCCACAGCACACAGTATTTAGCCGTTCATGAAGGCTCGTATGTGTTTGTTTCCATGATCCACAGGGTTTGTTGCATGTTTTTCCCCGTGATGCTGTCAGGGCAGATTCAGCAAAGCGGTTTATGTGCAGCCAGCATTTTTGTCAGGAGAGCAGTACGAGAATTGGAGAATGGTGGACGCTGTCCTTTATCAGGAGTTCGTTCACATTTAGACACATCCCCGTGCTGCTGTGTTTGCCTAAATCCTCCAGATTACCAGCAGGGCTGATGGTCAAAATATAATAATCAATAATAATAACAATAACAACAGTAATAATTATAATCAATAGTATATAATAGTACATTATAATAGTATAATAAACTCATTTATAGTGTTTATATGAACACCATTATCTTTACTTACTTATGCCCTCCACCCCTTCCGGGGCATGGGCCGCCAAAGGTAGATCTCCAGAGGTTCCTGTCCTGGGCCATTCTTTCTACCTGTCCCCAAGTGTAACCCATCCTTGTGATGTCTGCGTCGAGGTCGCGTCGCCAGGTGTTTCTTGGACGGCCTCTCTCCCGCTTCCCTTGGGGGTTCCATCTGAGAGCCTGTCTGGTGATGCTAGTTGGTGGTTTGCGAAGGGTGTGCCCTATCCAACCCCATCTTCACTTCCAGATTTCTGTTTCTACGGGAGGTTGACTGGTCCTTCTCCATGGGTCGGTGTTACTGATCGTGGCAGGCCAGAGAATGTGCAGAATCTTTCTGAGATAGGTGTTGATGAATGTTTGGATCTTTCGGGTGGAAGCTTTGGTTATCCTCCAGATCTCTGCCCTGTAAAACAATACTGATATCACATTAGAGTTAAACAGGCGGATCTTCGTGGTCATGGTAAGTTCTCTCGAAGCCAAAATGTTCTTAAGCTCAACCTTTATAATGATATAAATTGCTGTTGTGTGTATGAAATTACGAATAACAAATGCTGCAGGGCATTAATAACTGTTCATTTATTTGCATTCAAGCTTTGTAAACTCTAAACTCATGCGTCTCTTCACGATTTGTGTCTCATTTTGTGAGCCGACTGACAACAGTTGTTCGCTCCCCTCCTTCTCCTCTGCTGGCCACGCCCACTCCTCCTTTGCTCACGTAGCTCCGCCCATTATGATGCATCTTTTGAAAAAATTCTGAGATAGACCTGAACCGAAAGTGGGGGTGTCATGACCCTTTAAGTAGGGTGCGCTCTCTGTGGTAACAGCTCACGGTCAGCAGCTCACGTCACGTGTGATATTCCCGGCTGCGAATACATCATTATATGAAGACAAAAATGACATTTTTAGGTGAATTATACCTTATAAATACAGTATGTGACTCTTTCAACATCATTTGGAGGTGTCCATGTCGCTGAGCAATGTGTGTGAAACAATGAAAAGACTCGTGCAGCCGCCTCTGCTTCTCTCCTGAACTTGAAAATATGATTGACAGAATCGTAGAAATGCTGGATTAAGATCGTCTAGGGGGTCGAATCGAGATCGCCATCTGTTTAAGATTAATTGTGCAGCTTTAACTTACAGCTAAAAATGAAACGTCTGAACCTAATCAGAGGAGCCTGATGGAAAATGCTCATTTACAAGAAAAGAGCTCTGATGGGTTTAGAGGATTTTGCATCTGAACTCTTCATGTGCGCTCACACATTCACTCATACACACACACACACACACACACACACACACACACACACACACACACACACACACACACACACACACACACACACACACAGTGAGTAAAGTGAGAAACAGTGAGGTGTAGTCTCAGAAACTCAATCTGCTCCCAGATGTAGACACACCCTTCACTAGCGCACAACACTCTGGAATTATGGGCTGTTTCTGATGCACCCGAGGGACTGTACTGCTGCACTCCTGCTTTATCCCAGCGCAGGACTCGCTCTTTATTCAGAGAGTCTGTGTGTGTGTGTGTGTGTGTGTGTGGACAGGTGTGTCACTGTCCTCACTTTTGTGTGTGTTAATCTGCACACAGCAGGAATAAACAAACGTGAGAGTAAATGCATGTAAAAGAGATTGTGTGTGTGTGTGTGTGTGTGTGTGTGCTGTGATTGTGTGAATGAAAGACTGATTTGCGAGTCACTGAAGTGTGACTTAAAAGATCTTAAAGATGTTTTATAATAAATGTGCGTCATTTTACAACACTGAACAGACATTTCTACTGTGTAATGTCTTTTTCTAAATGCTTGCACACACATGCACCCCCCCAACCCACACATACATACATACATACATACATACGCACGCACACACTCTGTCTACTGCCTCTATAGTAAACTAGAAGTAATTTTGTTTATTGTTGTTGCTGTTTATAATCCTTCATGTTTTTTTATTTAGTTTATTTATTGCAATTTAGCTTATTGGTAATCTTATAATTATTGACTTTTATTTTTATTGTTATTAATTTATTTATTTAAAAATATCATTCTTGATCTGGAGTGTTTTTGCATATTTACCCTTTCATCTTTTATATCTTTTATTCATTTTTATATATTTAAACAATTTCATACCATTTACCTAAATATTTTTAAATTCAGTAATTTATTTTTTAAATTCAGATATATACTATTATTTTTAAATATTTTTATCATTTTATTATTTTTCATTCATATTTTTCCATCATTTGATTTATAAAATGTATTATTATCATGATTATTATGATTATTGTCATTATTATGATGATAATGATAATAATAATTATTATTATTATTGATTATGATGATGATGATGATGATAATAATACTTATTATTATTTTTTTTATTATGATGATAATAATACTTATTATTATTATTATTATGATTATGATTATTATTATTGTACAATTTAAAAAACTTAAAATTTTTGTTATTTATTTGATGTTTAAAAGATTATTTTTGTTATTGTTATATTTGTTTATTTCATTGTTTTTCATGCATTCATCTCTTTCATATCATTTGGTTTCAATTTACTATATTATTATTATTTATATTATTATTAATTGTTTAATTATAATTTTTTTCATCTATTTATTACATTTTATTGTGAAATATTTCTTTATATTTGGGAGAATTTTTTTTTTGCATTAGAATTATTCATCTTGTACCTTTCATTTATTTTAATTTCTTCCAATTTACTATATTATTATTATTATTATACATTTCTTCTTTTACTTTAAAATTTTGTTAATTATTTATGATTGTATTGATTTTAAATATTTGTAAATTTTTTATTGTTTTATTTAATGATTTATTATTACATTAATTTATAATAATTTATTATTCCATTACAATTTCCTTTCCTTTCAGTTGACTATATTAATATTTTATTATGTTATTTATTTATAACATTTTATTCTTAATATTTGTTTATTTTGGGGATTTTTTTTCATAATAATTATTATTATTATTTTATAATTATTATTATTCGTCTTTTACCTTTCATTTGATTTAATTTCTTCCTATTTACTATATTATTATGATTTTTTTCTTTCACTTTTTCATTTTTGTTCATTATACATGCCTTTCTTGAAGATATTTTAAAATTAGTTCATTTATTGTCATTACTAATGGTCAATAAGAGACCAAACATTTGCCTTTTTGTCAGTAAACTGCTTAAATCTCTTCATCTCGCTCCTGTATTTTGGATTTTTCACAGTTTTGTGGAGTCTTTTCACTCACTTTACTCACATATAAAACAAAGCTCTGTCTGTGCACACAAACCCACAGCATTTGCATTAAAACCGAAGATGCGTCTGATAAAAATCAAGATTGTTAATAAACTGAATCTCTTTATTTCCGCGTTGAGCAGAGTTTTTCCAGTTCTTCCTGACGGTTTTGCAGATTTTATAAACAGTAAACAACTGATATCAGCATGTAGATCAGTGAACAGTATTTACATATTCATATGCTGATGAATGAATGCACATCTGCCTGCTTTATTATTATTATTATTATTTAATCTGTAATCTCTACATAACACATGTCATATAAATTGAAAATAAACAATATCATCAGCATAAACATGAAAGCAAAGCAACTAAATCACACGCTTTTACCAGTTGTGGCTGCATAGAACATGTGCTAGAATAGTTAGCTGTTCATTCCGCTGGGACTCAAACCAGTGACCTTCTTTGCTGTGAGGCCACAGTGCTAACCACTGAGGCACAGTGTCGTCTCGTTCTCAATGACATCTGTGATATTCAACAAGTTTGCCAATAAAAGATAGCATGTATTATTCTTTTACGGTCCATGCGTGAGCACGCGTATGATGAATTACAAACTATGCATCTAGCTTGAGCTATTTCTTAACTTTTTAAAGGGCAGACCACCGCATACATCTTGTTTTGATGTCCTTTAGGGGGAATCAAACGATCATTAGGGCAGCCAGATCTCTCCCAAACGACCTGTTATCCACGCCCTGCCTAAAGCATTGAACAGAGCTCTGCCGGTCGCTGTTTTCTGAAGCATCTTGATCTTGTTCTCAGGAATCTGACAACACACGTTTAATAAACTGACAAATGAAATAAAACGGAAAGCTGTAAACCAGTTAATGATAAACCTCATTGTGATAGTTTTGAGTGCGCCTCATACGCTGTAATAACTGTAGATCGTATAATAAGTGAACACACCCTTCCCTGGAAACACACTTCAAAAAGTCATAAAAACGTGAGATTGTGTGTGTGTGTGTGTGTGTGTGTGTGTGTGTGTGTGTGTGTGTGTGTTTATCAGTCAACCATTGGACGTGTTATATTGTACACCTGATGTATGACTTTATACAGCCGGCACAGAGTCTAGCTTTTGTGCCCACAATAAAGCTGATGGATGTGGGTTTGCTGATTTATTTTCTGTGATCCTGATTAAGAGCACAATAAACTTTATACATTTAGTTTTATATGGATAAATATATGACTGAAGATTAAATTATTTGCCCTCCTGTTACTTTTTTATTATTGCTATATATATATATATATAATTTGTTTAAATTTTATTTTCATTGAAGTTATTTGGTCAATTTTTTGCATTGCAATTCGTTCATTTATCTTTTTACTATTATTTGATTTAATTATTTTAATTATTTAATTATTCAGTTATTTGACCAATTATATTATTATTATTATTATTATTATTATGTAAATACATTTTTTACTTTTCTTTTAATTTTTGATATGTGTGTGTGTGTGTGTGTGTGTGTATATATATATATATATATATATATATATATATATATATATATATATATATATATATATATATATATATATATATATATATTTTTTTTTTTTTTTTTTTGAACTTAGGTTTAGTAATTTTTTATTTTTCATATTAGTATACATTTAATTTTTTTTGCTTTGTAATTCATTCTTTCACCTTTTAACTATAATTTGATTTAGTTTGTTACAATTGACAAATTATTATTATATAATTAAATATATTTTTACTTTTCATTTTAGATATTTTTTATATTTGCTTATTTTTATTGTTTTCGCATTTAAATTTATTAATCATTTGACTTCATTTCTTTAAATTTATTATTATTAAACTTATTATTATTATTTAAATAAATATATTTTTTACTTTTTTATTCAGCATTTTTTCTTTAATATTTCATATGTATTTTTTCATCTTTTACTATCATTTGAATTTGTACTTTATTTTTACATTTAATTAAATTTTTTATTATATAGGTATTATATGGGTAGCACAATCACCATGCAGTAAGAAGGTTGCTGGGCTGGTTCAAGCCTCGGCAGTGTCAGTTGGCATTTCTGTGTGGAGTTTGCATGTTCTCCCCGTGTTGGCGTGGGTTTCCTCCGGGCGCTTTGTTTTCTCTCGCAGTCCAAACACATGCACAACTAAATTGGCCCTAGTGTATGAGTGTGTGTGTGTGTGTGTGTGTGTGTGTGTGTGTGTGTGTGTGTGAATAAGCGTGTATGGGTGTTTCCCAGTACTGGGTTGCAGCTGGAAGGGCATCCGCTGCATAATAACATATGCTGGAATAGTTGCCGGTTCATTCCACTGTGACAACCCCTGATAAAAAAAAGGACTAAGCCAAAATGATAATGAATGAATGTCCTGTTGTGCTGTTTAACAGAGCAAGGAAATCTGTAACAGCATGTGCAATAAAATTATTTTTCTCCTAGAAAAAGTTTTTTTAAATTACCATGAAAATGTAAAGAGCGATCAGCATTATTACGGCACGTCAACGGGAATAATTACAATATTTGCAGCTTAAATTTGAAATAAATGCTCAGAAGACATTTTCCTATAATGTTTAGTTTTTTAATCGGACTCAAATGAACTAAATTTTTAAAAATCTATTTTTAGGATCAATGTTACTATAATATTATATATTATCATCAATAAAAAGGTACATTTTGCAGTAAAATAATTTTTCCATGTAAAATTTACTTCAACAATTATTTTTTTTTTTGACTTGAAAGTCTATTTTTATAGTTCCAAGAGAAACAATACTGATTATAAATGACCAAAACACGACTAATGCTATAATTACAGCTGTTCTAATGAGCAGAGACGCTTCCCATGTCCTTCAGTGTTGACGTCAGGTGTTTTACAGTGGCAGAACATAGTAAAATCCCACATTACTGAAGCCCTCATGGAGAAAACCAGCAACAATGTGAAAAACAAAAGAAAATATGACCTAGACGACACTAAATACGGGTTTGGTATCGCTGCTACTTGATATCCAGAGAGAAAAAAAAAGTCCTGAAGCAAAACCAGCAGGAGTTTACATCATTTACGTCATTATACAACAGCAGCATGAGAATTGATTCATAAAAACTCTTGATGTGTATATGATTGTATGTCGTATAATAAACTTTAAAGATGGACAAAATAACAAACCAAAGTTTTACTAAATTATTTTTGGCCCTCCCGTGGAGTTTAACTTCATGCTCCGATATTTCACAGATGTTTAACAGAGAGAAGATCATTTTTAGCATATTCAAAGCCACACAGGACATTTATGGTCCTCGCAAAGTCAGGAGTACAAGTTGCACGCACACACACACACTCACACACAGGAACACGCACAAACAAGCACACACCCACGCATATGCACCTTCTCACACCGTCTGTCACACATTCATATACACATGCACAAGCACACACACACAATTAAAACAGTTGTACTTCAATAAATCAATTAACACTGTCCTTGTATCACCATGGCAACTATAGATCTATCACAACAATTACCATCATTGTGTTACCATGCTAACCATAGAACTAAAACAACAGATACATTATTATAGTTGTTGTGTTACCATAGCAACTATAGAAACTACAACAAAATATCAATTACTATAGTTGTGTGTTACCATGATATAGTTGTTACCACAGCAACTACGTAACTACCAAACAGGGCAATTAATATAGCTATTAGTTACTTATATCACCATAACAACTATACTGTAGAACTACCACAACATACATACACACACACACACACACACACACACACACACACACACATATATATATATATATATAAAACTATAGTGGTTGTTACCTTAGCAACTATAGAACTACCACAACAGATCAATTACTATAGTTGATGTTTTACAATAGCAACTATAGAACTATATCAAAAGATCAGTTAATTTAGTTGTTGTGTCACCATAGCAACTACAGAACTACCACAACAGATCAATTAATATAGTAGTGTTACCATAGCAACTGTAGAATCACCACAACAGATCAATTAATATAGTTGTGTTACCATGGCAACTATAGAACTACCACAACAGATCAATTACTATAGTTTTTGTGTTACCATAGCAACTACAGAACTTCCACAACAGATCAATTAGTATAGCTGTTCTGTCACCATAGCAACTATAGAATCAAATATCAAGTACTTTATTACAGTGTAGTTCAAAAGCACTGTAATATCTACTAGTTACTATTTACTAAAATTGACTATAAAACTTTTTCACATGGCCTGACCTGGGTTCTAATGGGTTCTGACCACTTTCATGCAGTTCTAATGGTAATGCAGTGTAAAGATGTTTGTTAGCTGGTAACTGTTGATTTTTTTATACACAGACACAGATGATGTACCTGCTGAGTCTCCCGATGTAGAACGTGAGTATCCGATTTACTGTCACCTGCACAATTGAGGAAAGCTAAGGTCAGATCTAATGAGCAGTGTCATGATTTAACTGTGAAATCTCTATTACAGCTGTAGATGCTGAAGCTGGAGCTGAAGAGCAAACACCTAAGGAAGAACCAGCAGTAGAGGAAGAACCAGCAATAGAAGAAGAACCACCAGCAGAAGAAGAACCAGCAATAGAAGAAGAACCACCAGCAGAAGAAGAACCAGCAATAGAAGAAGAACCACCAGCAGAAGAAGAACCAGCAGTAGAAGAACCACCAGCAGAAGAAGAACCAGCAGTAGAAGAACCACCAGCAGAAGAAGAACCAGCAGTAGAAGAACCACCAGCAAAAGAACCAGAAGCAGAAGAAGAAGATCCAGCAGAAGAACCACCAGCAACAGAAGAAGAACAAGAACCAAAAGAGCCAGCAGCAACAAAGGAACCAGCGGCAGAAGAACCAGCACCAGAAGAACCAGTAGTAGAAGAAGAAACACCTGCACCTGAAGTACTCGTAACACATCCTGTGGCTCCTGCAGGTTAGACAAAAGATTAAAGCATTGTTACATTGTACAGTGATTTTACCAAGAGTATGAGGTGTTCTGTGGAGAGTTATAAAAAAAATTACAGTTTAGAATTTATGATTGTTTCCACTGAGCGTTTATTTCTATCTCTACAATCAGACGTACCTAAATAGCAACCTGTACTGTACTGTGCTAAACTGCACCTTACAAAGTCATTTCTTGTAAGAACTCACTTACTGTAATTGTTGCGTTGCCATAGCAACTATAGAACTACCACAACAGATCAAGTACTATAGTTGTTGTGTTACCATAGCAACCATACAAGTATGTCAACGCATCAATTAATATAGTTGTTGCGTCACCATAGCAACTATAGAACTACCACAACATATCAACTACTATAGTTGTTGTGTTACCATAGCAACTATACAACTATGTCAACACATCAATTAATATAGTTGTTGCATCACCATAGCAACTATAGAACTACGACAACAGATCAATTACTATAGTTGTTGCGTCACCATAGCAACTATAGAACTATGACAACACATCAATTACTATAGTTGTTGCGTTACCATAGCAACTATAGAACTATGACAACACATCAATTACTATAGTTGTTGCGTCACCATAGCAACTATAGAACTATGACAACACATCAATTACTATAGTTGTTGCGTCACCATAGCAACTATAGAACAATGACAACACATCAATTACTAAAGTTGTTGCATCACCATAGCAACTATAGAACTACCACAACAGATCAATTAATATAGTTGTTGCTTCACCATGGCAACTATAGAACTATGACAACAAATTAATTACTATTGTTGTTGCGTCACCATAGCAACTATAGAACTACGACAACACATCAATTACTATAGTTGTTGCGTCACCATAGCAACTATAGAACTATGACAACACATCAATTACTATAGTTGTTGCGTCACCATAGCAACTATAGAACTATGACAACACATCAATTACTATAGTTGTTGCGTCACCATAGCAACTATAGAACTATGACAACACATCAATTACTAAAGTTGTTGCATCACCATAGCAACTATAGAACTACCACAACAGATCAATTAATATAGTTGTTGCTTCACCATGGCAACTATAGAACTATGACAACAAATTAATTACTATAGTTGTTGCGTCACCATAGCAACTATAGAACTACGACAACACATCAATTACTATAGTTGTTGCGTCACCATAGCAACTATAGAACTACGACAACACATTAATTACTATTGTTGTTGCGTCACCATAGCAACTATAGAACTACGACAACAGATCAATTACTATAGTTGTTGCGTCACCATAGCAACTATAGAACTATGACAACACATAAATTACTAGTTGTTGCGTCACCATAGCAACTATAGAACTATGACAACACATCAATTACTAAAGTTGTTGCATCACCATAGCAACTATAGAACTACCACAACAGATCAATTACTATAGTTGTTGCGTCTCCATAGCAACTATAGAACTACGACAACACATTAATTACTATTGTTGTTGCGTCACCATAGCAACTATAGAATTACGGCAACACATCAATAACTCTAGTTGGTGTGTCACCATAGCAACTATAGAATTACTACAACAGATGAATTATTTTAGTTATTGTGTCACAATAACAACTATAGAACTACCATAACCGGTCATTTACAATAGTTGTTCTGTTGCCATAGCAACTATAGAATCACCACAACAGATCAGTTACTATACTTGTTCTGTTACCATAGCAACTATAGAACTATAACAACAGATCAAATACTAGTTGCATTACCATAGCAACTATAGAACCACCACAAAAGATCAAATAATAACGTTCTTGTATCACTATAGCAACTATAGAACCACTTCAAGATCAGTTACTATAGCTGTTGTGTCACCAGTTTTTTTTACATACTGTTATGGTTCATTTCCATTAAGCAGTACAGTATAGTGGTTAGGACTGTGGCCTCATGCTGGTTCGAGTCTCGGCTGGGTCAGTTGGTGTTTCTGTGTGGAGTTTGCATGAGATAATGAAGATTCTATATAAACACACACATTACAGTACTTTACATTACATTTTCCTTCAGCTCAGTTCCTTTATTCATCAGGAGTTGCCACAGTGGAATGAACCACCAACTAGTCCAGCATATGTTTTACACATTAGATGCCCTTCCAAGACCCGGTACTGGGAAACACCCATACACACTCATTCTCACACACACACTCATACACTACAGCCAATTTAGTTGATCAGTTCCCCTATAGCACATGTGTTTGGACTGTGGGGAAACCGGAGCACCCGAAGGAAACCCACGCCAACACGGGGAGAACATGCAAACTCCACACAGAAATGCCAACTGATCCAGCCGGGATCAAACCAGCGAGGCTGTGAGGCCACAGTGTTAACCACTGAGCCACCGTGTCACCCCTTCTAGAGTAATAATGCTGTAAATGAAATTCTCTGTGTTTTCTATCTAATACCTGTAGCTTTGGTGAGTAGAAGAGCACTTAATTCTTGATAAAACCAGGAAATGTTTTAACTACAGAGTCATGGAAATCTGTTTTTAAATATGCTAATCGTATGGAAATGTTCGGCAAGATCATTTGTGATCTGATAGCTGGAGAGAGCTCTTTATAGAGTCCTGACGAAGGTCTGCTGTAATGCTGAAGAGCTGGGAAACTCATCCAGCTTCAGCGCTCAGCCTGTAATGACGCTGTGGTTTGACTCGCTCAGATTTTCCTCTAGTCTGGAGATTCATAATGTGCTGCGTAATAATGAACACACACACACACACACACACACACACACACACACACACGCACGCACACACGCATTCATGCACATGCACATGCAAACACACGCAAACACACACACACACACACACACAAAGATATGCTCACACAAACACACATGCACACACGCATGCATTCATGCACATGCACATGCACACGCAAACACACACACACACACACACACATGCAGACAGACACACGCATGCAGACAGACACACACATGTACATGTGTGCACGTGCTCACAAACATGCTCAAAAACAAAAACAAAGTCACACATTTGTGCACACACTCACACTAATGAACACACATGCACAAACACACATATGTACATATGCTTACACAAACACACTCAAGCACACACACAAATATGAATTCAATCTTAAGCACACATATATACACACAAAAACACAATTGCACACACAAACACACACATGAATTTAATCTCTCACACACATGCATACATAAAATAACACAAACAGACACTCACAAACACACTTACAGATGTACACTCACAAATTCACACACACACACACACACATGCACACAGACACTTACAGAAGTAGATTCACACAAACACAAACATCCACTTGCACACACATAAACGCTTACAAAACCCTTGTGTTCGTCAACACACACAAACACATGCATAAACATATACTTACTCACATAAACACACACTTACACACACAAACACATATTCGAGCACTCACACAAATGAACACACACACACACACACACACATATATATATATATATATATATATGTTCACAAAAACACACATGCACACATGTACGCATTTATGCACATGCACACGCAAAAACACACAGACACAGGCACACACACGCATGCATGCAGACAGACACACACATGTACATGTGTGCACGTGCACACAAACATACTCGCTCAAGCACACATTCATGCACACACTCACACTAATGAACACACATGCACAAACACACATGTACATATGCTTGCACAAACAAGCGCACACACAAATATGAACTCACTTTATTACAAGCACACACATATACACACAAAACACACTTGCACACGCACACACACACACGCACACAGACACTTACAGAAGTAGATTCACACAAACATACACTTGCACACACAAACACACATAAATGCTTACAAAACCCTTGCGCTCATCAACACACACACAAACACATGCATACACAAAAACATATACTTATTCACACAAACACACACTTGCACGCGCACACACATACACACACACACACACACACACACACAAACACATATTCGAGCACTCACACAAATGAACACACACACACACACAAACACACACAAAAACACACACAAACACATATTCGAGCACTCACACATCTGAACACACACGCGCACACACACACACACACACACACACACACAATTTAAACAGTGTGTTATGATGTAAACTGGACTCGTATTTCTCTGCTTGTGTTTCCATCAGCAGATAAGGAACCTGAAGCAGAACCAGAAGATCCAAGTGACACAGGTAAACACACACACACACACGTCTCTGTGTTTGTGCTGAGCTTATAATGTCAACAGAATTGACACACCAGCCGTTTCTGTGCTCACTAGACTGTAGAAACCACAGTTTACTGTAACATGGGCAGATCTCCACACACATAACACTAGTACTGTTTTAAATCTGTCATTATGCTGACACACAGGCGTCTGAAGCCCCGCCCTCTTCTGAAAAGTGCACAATCTCATTTGCATTTAAAGCGACAGTCATCAAACTCCACAATTAGCATCAAAGCCTGAAAGGGTCAGTGTCAGAGAGATGGAGAACATTATCTGTGTGCTGTTCTCAGCTCACACTCAAACACACACACACACACACACACACACACACACACTCTACAGACTCTCTTATTTTATAGCTTGTATTAAGGGGCATAATAAGACTCATATGCTGAATGTTTGGTTGTTTTTCAGATGTTGATCCGCCTGTGGGAGAGCCTGACATCAATGAGGAAGGTAAGACAGAGGTGTACTGTTCTCCATTATCAGTGCTGATCTACACTAAACCACACTCTGACAGCAGATAAACACAGCTTTATTATCATTACACTCAAACAATACGCTGTTATGGACACAGTAAAGCTCGAACAGGACACTCGTTACTGTGATGTTACATAATACCTGAGATTAAACAGAGAAAAGCGTTAAAGAGCAGCTCGCATGGGTTTTCAGAAAAATCTTTTATTAGCAGAGAGTGCTTCAGTGTAAACAGTCTGCAGGATAAATACAAACATACACTCACTGGCCACTTTATTAGGTACACCTTACTAGTACCGGGTCGGACCCCTTTTGCCTTCAGAACTGCCTTAATCCTTCATGTCAGAGATTCAACAAGCTACTGGAAATATTCCTCAGAGATTTTGCTCCATATTGTCATGATAGCATCACACAGTTGCTGCAGATTTGCCGGCTGCACATCCATGATGCCAATCTCCCGTTCCACCACATCCCAAAGCTGCTCTATTGGATTGAGCTCTGGTGACTGTGGAGGCCATTTGAGTACAGTGAACTCATCGTCATGTTCAAGAAACCAGTCTGAGATGATTGAGCTTTATGGCATGCTGCGTTATCCTGCTGGAAGTAGCCATCAGAAGATGGAGACACTGTGCTCATAAAGGGATGGACATGGTCAGCAGCAATACTCAGGTAGGCTGTGGCGTTGATGCTCAATTGGTACTAATGGACCCAAAGAAAATCTCCCCCAAACCATTACACCACCACCACCAGCCTGAACCGCTGATACAAGGCAGGATGATCCATGCTTTCATGTTGTTGAGTCGAGCATCCGAATGTTTCAGCAGAAATGGAGACTCATCAGAGCAGCAACGTTTCTCCAATCTTCTATTGTCCAGTTTTGGTGAGTCTGTGTGAATTGTAGCCTCAGTTTCCTGTTCTTAGCTGACAGGAGCGGCACCCGGTGTGCTCTTCTGCTGCTGTAGCCCATCCGCCTCAAGGTTGGACGTGTTGTGTGTTCAGAGATGCTCTTCTGCAGAGCTCGGTTGTAGCGAGTGCTTATTTGAGTTACTGTTGCCTTTCTATCAGCTGGAACCAGTCTGGCCATTCTCCTCTGACCTCTGGCCTCATCAACAAGGCATTTGCGCCCACAGAACTGCCGCTCACTGGATATTTCCTCTTTGTCGGAGCATTCTCTGTAAACCCTAGAGATGGTTGTGCGTGAAAATCCCAGTAGATCAGCAGTTTCTGAAATACTCAGAGCAGCCCGTCTGGCAGCAACAACCATGCCACATTCAAAGTCACTTAAATCCCTTTTCTTCCCCATTCTGATGCTCGCTTTGAACTGCAGCAGATCCTCTTGACCATGTCTACATGCCGAAATGCAGTGAGCTGCTGCCATGTGATTGGCTGATTAGAAATTCGCGTTAATGAGCAGTTGAACAGGTGTACCTAATAAAGTGGCCAGTGAGTAGTGTCTTAAAAGAAAGATTTGACTCTGAATCGTGTTAATGGTTTATTATATTTTGAATCTTCTGTCTGCTACTGATCTACAGTAACACTATTAAAGTAACTAATTTGCATAAGACCCTCCTACCACAATGCACAAACAGTGGGTGTTTCCTTTCTGACCAACCCAAATCTTGGCTCAGCAGACTAATCAGAGATGATTTATTTTCTGCGGATTAACATTAATGCAAAATAGCTTATTTGCATAATCCTCACCTCCCACAATACACAATCACTAAAATGGGTGTTTCCTATCTGACCGATCAAAACAGAGTTGGCTTAACTGACCAGTCAGAGCAGATTTGGCTGTCTGCAGATGAAACATGAATGCAAAATAGCTCATTTGCATGATTTCCGCCTCCTGCAACATACAAACTCTCTAAAAAGGGTGTTTCTTTTCTGATACTGAAGGATCAATGAAACCACACATGGCTCAGCAGACCAATCAGAGCAGAGTTAGCTTATGTAATGGGAAGGGGCTTACAGACCTCAAGCAGTGAATTGATTCAAATGAACTGAATCTAAATAACTGTAAAATGACTCGAACATTAAATACATCATTCAGTGTTTCTGTCATGTGGGTCATATGGGTTTAAAAAATGTTATTTGCAGTTTGTAATGTTGTTCATCAAAAAAAAAAAGATTACGATACATAAAGATGTTGTCTATATTTCAATCTTTTGCCTGCTACTGATCTAGGCCAACACAAAATAACTAATTTGCATAAACCCTTGCATAAATAACTGATCTTATATGCATTTAACGCTGTTGTAGGAGACTCAACACACTTTATAACAACATACAAGCTGCTCTTTAAATACTGTTCACAGTCCAAACTCTACACTAAACACCCATGTGTAACGCTGTTTGTTTTGTTGGATTGGTAGTTTTCATTTGCCGTCATAATGTTCACTAAATTGATGAAAATGCAAAAGAAATATAGTTTAATTGGACACAATCATCACAGCTCTTTTTTGATGACTCATTTGGAATTTAATGATCCTGTGTGTGTTTGTCAAAATTGTAGAGAACGCAGCAGCAGGTGACGCAAAAGAGGAACCAGAGAAAGCAGATGAAGGTAAAGTGAGAACAGCATTGATTTTCTGTCTGTTTATCTGTCTGGATGCTTGTGCGTTTAAGGGAATGATGGGAATGTTCAAACACACACAAGGACTCTGTTTCAGTGGTAAAATGAAACGTATGTGTTCATTTTAGTTCCAGGAACATATTGCGCTGTGTGTGTGTGTGTGTGTGTGTGTTGCATTTCAGGTTTTCAGATTATTCGCTTGCATCAAAACTGAAAAATATTTTAGCTCTGCTTGATGCACAGAAATTCTTTAAAACAAATAGTTAAATTCAAGAGAGAAAATTACCATAACGATCATTCTGAAAAAACATCTGACACACTAATAAAACCCCGCCCCCTACTCAATATTCTGTTTTAGTTAGAAATACATTACCATATTGTAATAAAACCCCGCCCCCTACTCAATATTCTGTTTTAAGTGGAAATACATTACCATACTGTAATAAAACCCCGCCCCTACTCAATATTCTGTTTTATTTGGAAATGTATTACCATACTGTAATAAAACCCCGCCCCTACTCAATATTCTGTTTTAATTGGAAATGTATTACCATACTATAATAAAACTCCGCCCCCTACTCAATGTTCGGTTTTAAGTGGAAATGCATTACCATACTGTAATAAAACCCCGCCCCTACTCAATATTCTGTTTTATTTGGAAATGTATTACCATACTGTAATAAAACCCCGCCCCCTACTCAATATTCTGTTTTAATTAGAAGTGTATTACCATACTGTAATAAACCCCGCCCCCTACTCAATGTTCGGTTTTGGTTGGAAATGTATTACCATACTGTAATAAACCCCGCCCCCTACTCAATATTCTGTTTTAATTAGAAGTGTATTACCATACTGTAATAAACCCCGCCCCCTACTCAATGTTCGGTTTTGGTTGGAAATGTATTACCATACTGTAATAAACCCCGCCCCTACTCAATATTCTGTTTTAAGTGGAAATGTATTACCATACTGTAATAAAACCCCGCCCACACTCAATATTCTGTTTTAGTTGGAAATGTATTACCATACTGTAATAAAACCCCGCCCACACTGACTTGTTTGTAAATAAAAAATCTATTGAAATGAATGTGACAGTAGGTTGTAAGTGCACAGAATCACTGCAGTTCTGCAGGTGAAGCTGATGTGAGAGAAACAGGTGTGTCTCTCATCATCACACACCTGTGGACAAATATACATATATACACTGTGTTCACACTCACATTTGACATTATGTACTGAATTATATAAATATATGAGTGTGTGTGTGTGTGTGTGTGTGTGTGTGTGTGTGTGTGTGTGTGTGTGTGTGTGTGTGTTTTCTCAGACTCGGCTGTAGTTGAGGAGGTCCTCCTGGCCGCTGAGGAGTCAGTGAATGGTCTGACCGTCTTTTCTGAAACACACTTTTACTGTTAGTCTGTGCTTGTTTGTGTGTGTGATGTGTTAGTAAAGTGTGTTTATTTCTGCAGTTCATGCGAGAGGATTTGATCTTACTGATGCAATCAGTGATGACGAAGGTAAGACACTTTCATTTCTAATGTGCACAGATGCATTTGCTGCATGATCAAAGTAACTCATTTGCATAACCCCTCCTCCTGTGACACACAAACACTGAAATGAGTGTTTCCTTTTCCGACACTAAAAGACCAATTAAAACAGACTTTGTCAGCTGACCAATCAGAGCAGAGTTGGCTTATGGAAGGGGGAGGGGCGTGTGGACCTTAAAGTCAGCATGAAGCAAAAGTTAAGATTCCCGTTTACTCTTCTAATGTGATGTACGGTCTTGAAATGAGAAGAAAATGTAATGTGTAACTTTAGCCTTTGGGAACAAATTGGTTTGTTGGAAGATGGTCATTGCTAAAAAAAAATGAAGGAAGATTGATGAAGGAATGACAGGCTAAGCAGAAACTAAATGGACTGATAGCTTCGCCCTGAAGGTTTGATTGTCCTGTCCTAAAAACTGATAACGCCGCCCAAAATGACTGATAATACTGCCCTAAAACACTAATAATCCCACCCCAAATGACTGATAGCCCCGCCCTAAGACTGATAATGCTGCCTTAAAACACTGATAACTCCACCCTAAAGGACTGACAGCCCCGCCCCAAATGACTGATAATGCTGCCTTAAAACACTGATAACCCCACCCTAAAGGACTGACAGCCCCGCCCCAAATGACTGATAATGCTGCCTTAAAACACTGATAACCCCACCCTAAAGGACTGACGGCCCCGCCCCAAATGACTGATAATGCTGCCTTAAAACACTGATAACCCCACCCTAAAGGACTGACAGCCCCGCCCCAAATGACTGATAATGCTGCCTTAAAACACTGATAACCCCACCCTAAAGGACTGACAGCCCCGCCCCAAATGACTGATAATGCTGCCTTAAAACACTGATAACTCCACCCTAAAGGACTGACAGCCCCGCCCCAAATGACTGATAATGCTGCCTTAAAACACTGATAACCCCACCCCAAATGACTGATAGCTCCGCCACTAAAAACTGACAATGCTGCCTTAAAACACTGATAACCCCAACAAAAAGGGCTGCTAGCACCGCCCTAAGATCGATAACATCACCTTAAAGGATTGATAACCCCACCCTAAAGGACTAATAGCCCTGTCTCTAAAAGTCTGATAACATCCCCTTAAAGGACAGATAGCCCCTCCCTAAAGGACTGACAGCCCCGCCCCAAATGACTGACAACGCTGCCTTAAAACACTGATAACCCCACCCTAAAGGACTGACAACCCCGCCCCAAATGACTGATAACGCTGCCTTTAAACACTGATAACCCCACCCTAAAGCCTGACGGCCCCGCCCCAAATGACTGACAACGCTGCCTTAAAACACTGATAACCCCACCCTAAAGGACTGACGGCCCCGCCCCAAATGACTGACAACGCTGCCTTAAAACACTGATAACCCCACCCTAAAGGACTGACGGCCCCGCCCCAAATGACTGACAACGCTGCCTTAAAACACTGATAACCCCACCCTAAAGGACTGACGGCCCCGCCCCAAATGACTGACAACGCTGCCTTAAAACACTGATAACCCCACCCTAAAGGACTGACAGCCCCACCCCAAATGACTGACAACGCTGCCTTAAAACACTGATAACCCCACCCTAAAGGACTGACAACCCCGCCCCAAATGACTGATAACGCTGCCTTTAAACACTGATAACCCCACCCTAAAGCCTGACGGCCCCGCCCCAAATGACTGACAACGCTGCCTTAAAACACTGATAACCCCACCCTAAAGGACTGACGGCCCCGCCCCAAATGACTGACAACGCTGCCTTAAAACACTGATAACCCCACCCTAAAGGACTGACAGCCCCGCCCCAAATGACTGATAACGCTGCCTTTAAACATTGATAACCCCGCCCTAAATGACTGACGGCCCCGCCCCAAATGACTGATAACGCTGCCTTTAAACACTGATAACCCCACCCTAAAGGACTGATGGCTCCGCCCCAAATGACTGACAACGCTGCCTTAAAACACTGATAACCCCACCCTAAAGGACTGACGGCCCCGCCCCAAATGACTGACAACGCTGCCTTAAAACACTGATAACCCCACCCTAAAGGACTGACAGCCCCGCCCCAAATGACTGATAACGCTGCCTTTAAACACTGATAACCCCACCCTAAATGACTGACAGCCCCGCCCCAAATAACTGATAACGCTGCCTTTAAACACTGATAACCCCACCCTAAAGGACTGATGGCTCCGCCCCAAATGACTGACAACGCTGCCTTAAAACACTGATAACCCCACCCTAAAGGACTGACAGCCCCGTCCCAAATGACTGACAACGCTGCCTTAAAACACTGATAACCCCACCCTAAAGGACTGACAGCCCCGCCCCAAATGACTGATAACGCTGCCTTTAAACACTGATAACCCCACCCTAAATGACTGATAGCCCTGCCCTTAAAAACTGATAATGCTGCCTTAAAACACCAATAACCCCAGCCTAAAGGACTGATAGCTCCGCCCCCAATGACTGATAGCCCTGTCTCTAAAAGCCCGATAGCGTCACTCTAAAGGACTGTTAGACCCACCCCAATTGACTGATAGCCCCACCCTTAAAAGCTGATAATGCTGCCTTAAAACACTGATAGCCCCGCCCCATGTGACTTTGAGTCTTTGAATAAGCACAGATAGATCGTTTATAACCGGCACTGCTATACTCATATAAAATAAGAGGGAAAATTTGAGTTCATGGTGGCTTTAAGTGCTGAATTGATTCAAATAAATAGAATCAACATTATTTAATTTTTAACCATATACTGAGTAAATGAGAGTGTTTTCAGAGCGTAGATACACTTAAAGCTGTGGTAGGAGACTCGGCACAATAGCACAGGAGCTGCTTTATAGGAATCCTCATATACAACTGAAGACTGAAGCATCATGAGAGGCTGAGCCTGCAGTAATGATGCTGAAAATACAGTTTTACACTGCTGAAATAAACTCATTTTACAGTGTGTTGACTACAGCGGTGTTAATCGTGTTTCTGCTCAATCATGTGCAGTTTGCTCTGCACAAGAGGTTTGTTTAATGTGGGAAAGAATCTGAATTATTCCACACGTCTGACTGGTGTTGTGCTGCGAAACTGATCATTAAACACTCATCAGAAGTCATGCATGCTCGTAAATACCTGACATTTGCATATTTGAAGCCTCTCTCACTCACACACACACACACACACACACACACACACAGCACTGCATGTCCTGACAGTTACAGTGCTCATATTAACTCATAACTGAACTGGAGACAGAGTATGAGTGTGTGTGAGTATGTGTGATGGACTATATATATATATATATATATATATAAAATGAGCAATATCACACGAGTAGCAGTGCGAAATGGCTGTATATCGGCACTGGTGGGAGGCGTGCGATGGCATGAGGCCATAGGCCGAGTGCCCTACCAGTGCCGATATACAGCCATATCGCACTGCTACTCGTGTGATATTGCGTTTATACAACAGTTTGACGCCATAATTGTGTATATACAGAACAAAATCAAACATGGAGTCTCAAAAACCCTTTTGTATGAGGAACTACTTTCTTCCACATTGGATTCAAATCATAAGCTGACAGTGAAACAGCTGAGCAAGCATCTTTTACACTGTGGATCTGTAGTGTCTGCTTTCTGCTGGCTGTATGTGGGCGGAGTAATACACAAAGGGTAAAGAGGCTGTAGGAGTTCTGATATTGCAGAATATAGCATGGCTATCAGCCAATCAGATTTGAGAACCAGACAGAACTGTTGTGTGTGTATATATATATATATATATATATAATAACTCATCTCTAATAACTGATTTATTTTCTATTTGTCATGATGATAGTGAATAATATTAGACTAAATATTCTTCAAGACGCTTCTATACAGCTTAAAGTGACATTTAAAGGCTTCACTAGGTTAATCAGGGTAACTAGGCAGGTTATGGTAATTAGGCAGTTTATTGTATAATGATGGTTTGTTCTGTAGACTATCGAGGAAAAAAAATAGCTTAAAGGGGCTAAAAATAATGACCTTAAAATGGTGTTTAAAAATTAAAAACTGCTTTTATTCTAGCTGAAATTAAACAAATAAGACTTTCTCCAGAAGAGAAAAATATTATCAGACATACTGTGAACATTTCCTTGCTCTGTTCAACACCATTTGGGAAATATTTTTTAAAAATTGAAAGGGGGGCTAATTCATCTGACTTCAACTGTACATACACGCACAGAAACTCTCTGCTTTAAGAGACCTGCACAGGAAGTTGTTTTCAGACAGTGATCACTGTCTTTCTAATAACCTGTATCTTATGTCTGCAAAAATGCTTCATCAGAATGCAAACTGTATCACACTTAGAGAAGTTTATATTTTCCCCAGCAATATACAGTGCATCCGGACAGTATTGATAGCGCTTGACTTTTTCCACATTTGTTTATGTTACAGTCTTATTCCGAAATGGATTAAACTGATTGATTTCCTCAACATTCTACACACAATCCCCCATAATGACAATGTGGAGAGAGTTTGTGAAAATGTTGCAGATTTATTAAAGCTGTAAAATCAGATGTACATCAGTGTTCACAGGCTTTGCTCAATACTCTGTTGATGCAGCTTTGTCAGTGATTACAGCCTCAAGTCTTCTTGAATATGACGTCACAAGCTCTGCACACCTGTCTTTGGGAAGAGTGACCATCGGGTTATTGATCACCTCCCTGACTGAGGCCCTTCTCCCCCGATCACTCAGCTTAGATGTCCGGCCAGCTCTAGGAAGAGTCCCGGTGGTTAAACATCCTCCACTTACGGATGATGGAGGCCGCTGTGCTCTCTGGAGCTTTCAGAGCAACAGAAATGTTTCTGTAACCTTCCCCAGCCTTCAATCCTCTCTAGGAGGTCTACAGACAATTCCTTTGTCTTCATGCTTGGTTTGTGCTTTGTCATGCACTGTTGACCCTGGGCCCTTATCTAGACAGGTGTAGCCTTTTCAGATCAGCTGAATTGAGCACAGGTGAACTCCAATGAAGCTGCTGAAACATCTCCAGAATGATCAGTGGAGACAGAATGAACCTGAGCTCAATCTAGAGCTTCACACCAAAGCCTGTGAACACTGATGTACATGTGATTTATCAGCTTTTATTTTTTATTTTAAAACTCTCTCCACATTGTCATTATGGGGGATTGTGTGTAGAATGTTGAAGAAATCAATCAATTTAATCCATTTCGGAATAAGGCTGTAACATAAACAAATGTGGAAAAAGTCAACCGCTATCAATACTTTCCATATGCACTGTATATATATATATATATATAGTGTGTCTAAGCGTGTATATATTTTTAGTGCATGTATATGTGAGCATGTGAGTGTATAAATATAATATAATATAATATATAATTTGTGTGTGTGAGAGTGTGTGTGTGTGTTTATAATGTATATAGTGTGTGTGTATAGTGTGAGTAGTATGTGCGTACATGTGTAAGTGACTGTGTGTGTGTGTGTGTGTGTGTGTGTGTGTGTGTGTGTGTGTGTGTGTGTGTGTGTGTGTGCTCGAGCGAGTGTGTGTGCATGTGTGTGTGTGTGATCACACAGTTGAGTTATTTGCTGTTGGTTGTGGAGTGAATCTGTCATATGAATCTGTCAAGATGAGTCATGATTAAGAAAGTAAAAGCAGAACTTCCAGTTTCCACTAGTGTGCTTGTGTGTGTGTGTGTGTGTGTGTGTGTGTGTGTGTGTGTGTGTGTGTGTGTGTGTGTGTGTGTGTTTATGAGCCTCAGCAACTCTGAATAATGCAGAAACACCACCACATTACAGTTTATCATCTATCATTTACACTAAAACACTACAGCTGATCTTCACCAACACACAACAGTGCAGAAATCTGCATCTGACAGTTATTATTCAGACGTGTGTGTGTGTGTGTGTGTGTGTGTGTTTATGTCATTTGTGTCCACATTTGTTTGTTTACTTATTGTTTAATTATTTGTTTATCTGTTTGTTTGTGCATTTGTTTGTTCTTTAGCTTAATTGCTTAAGCATTTGTTTGTTTGTAAGTGTGTTTGTTTGTTTTTTGTTTGATCGTTTGTAAGTGTGCTTGTTTTGTGTTGGTTTGTTTGTGTATTTTTGTTTTTGTGTTTGTTTTTGTTTGTGTTAGATTTTTGTTTCTTTGAACGTGTATTTGTTTTTTTTTGTTTGTTTGTAAGTGTTTGGTTTTTGTTTTTTTGTTTGTAAGTGTGCTTGTTTTGGTTTTTTGTTTGTTTGTTTGTTTGTTTGTTTGTGTTTGTTTTTGTTTGTTTGTGTTTCATTTTTGCTTGTTTGTATGTGTGATTGTTTTGGGTTTGTTTGTTTGTGTATTTTTTGTTTGTGTGTTTGTTTGTGTTTAATTTTTGTTTGTTTGTAAGTGTGCTTGTTTTTTTGTTTGTGTATTTTTTGTTTGTGTGTTTGTTTTTGTTAGATTTTTGCTTGTTTGTAAGTGTGCTTGTTTTTTTGTTTGTGTATTTTTTGTTTGTGTGTTTGTTTGTTTTTTGTTTGATCGTTTGTAAGTGTGCTTGTTTTGTGTTGGTTTGTTTGTGTATTTTTGTTTTTGTGTTTGTTTTTGTTTGTGTTAGATTTTTGTTTCTTTGAACGTGTATTTGTTTTTTTTTGTTTGTTTGTAAGTGTTTGGTTTTTGTTTTTTTGTTTGTAAGTGTGCTTGTTTTGGTTTTTTGTTTGTTTGTTTGTTTGTTTGTTTGTGTTTGTTTTTGTTTGTTTGTGTTTCATTTTTGCTTGTTTGTATGTGTGATTGTTTTGGGTTTGTTTGTTTGTGTATTTTTTGTTTGTGTGTTTGTTTGTGTTTAATTTTTGTTTGTTTGTAAGTGTGCTTGTTTTTTTGTTTGTGTATTTTTTGTTTGTGTGTTTGTTTTTGTTAGATTTTTGCTTGTTTGTAAGTGTGCTTGTTTTTTTGTTTGTGTATTTTTTGTTTGTGTGTTTGTTTTTGTTAGATTTTTGCTTGTTTGTAAGTGTGCTTGTTTTTTTGTTTGTGTATTTTTTGTTTGTGTGTTTGTTTGTTTTTTGTTTGATCGTTTGTAAGTGTGCTTGTTTTGTGTTGGTTTGTTTGTGTATTTTTGTTTTTGTGTTTGTTTTTGTTTGTGTTAGATTTTTGTTTCTTTGAACGTGTATTTGTTTTTTTTTTGTTTGTTTGTAAGTGTTTGGTTTTTGTTTTTTTGTTTGTAAGTGTGCTTGTTTTGGTTTTTTGTTTGTTTGTTTGTTTGTTTGTTTGTGTTTGTTTTTGTTTGTTTGTGTTTCATTTTTGCTTGTTTGTATGTGTGATTGTTTTGGGTTTGTTTGTTTGTGTATTTTTTGTTTGTGTGTTTGTTTGTGTTTAATTTTTGTTTGTTTGTAAGTGTGCTTGTTTTTTTGTTTGTGTATTTTTTGTTTGTGTGTTTGTTTTTGTTAGATTTTTGCTTGTTTGTAAGTGTGCTTGTGTTTTTTTTGTGTGTTTTTTGTTTGTGTGTCTGTCTTTCTGTGTTTTTTTGTTTGTTTGTGTGTTTGTAAGTATTTTTGTTTGTTTGTAAGTGTGCTTGTTTTGTGTTTGTTCGTCTGTTTGTTTTTGTTTGTGTTTGATTTTATTTTGTTTGTAAGTGTGTTTGATTTTTGTTTGTTTGTTAGTGTGTTTTGTGTCTGTGTTTGTGTATGTTTTTTTGTTAGTGTGTTTGTGTGTGTTTGTTCGTGTGTGTGTTTGTTTTTGTTTGTTTGCATGTGTGTGTGTTTGTTTGTAAGTGTGTTTGTTTTTTGTTTGTGCGATTGTATGTGTGTGTGTGTTTGTTTTTTGTTTGTTGTTTGTGTGTGTGTGTGTTTGTTTGTAAAAGTGTGTTTTGTTAATGTTTGTGTTCGTTTGTTAGTACATTTGTTTGTTTATTTACCTCTGTTTGTAAGTTTTGTTTGCTTGTGTGTTTGTTTATTGAAATACTTATTTGTGTTTATGTGTGTGTTTGTTTACAGATGGGGTTCAGGAAAGTGCAGGTCAAGAGAAAGGTAAAGCACAAATTAATAAACACACAAACAATAATGAAGGTTTAGAATCTGCACACTCTATAAAGTGAAGAATAGCAATAAACAAGATTTGTTAAACCTGAAGGGCGACGCAGTGGTGCAGTGGGTAGCACGTTTGCCTTACAGCAAGAAGGTTGCTGGTTCAAGCCTTAGCTGGGTCAGTTGATGTTTCTGTGTGGAGTTTGCATGTTCTCCCCGTGTTGGTGTGGGTTTCCTCCGGGTGCTCCAGTTTCCCCCACAGTCCAAAGATATGTGTGTCCTAATATTGTCCGTAGTGTATGTGTGAATAAGTATGGATGTTTCCCATTAAGGGGTTGCGGCTGGAAGGGCATCCGCTGCCTAAAAACGTGCTGGATAAGTTGGCAGTTCATTCCAGATTAAATAAAGTGACTAAGTTGAAAAGAAAACCAATGAATGAATATTAAACCTGAATAAGTTAGTTATAAAATAAAATAAAAAAGGGAATATTATAATTTTAGGTGTAAAAAGTTACAATAATTTAACTTTAAGCAAACATTGAAGCATGAAGCATGTATATATGCAAATAGTCAAAATGATAAAAAATGATGAAATTATGAAAAATGTAATTAGTTGATAATAATGAGAATTTATTTAAACAAAAATGACTGAAAAAATGATCAAATTATGAATGAGGAGCTTAGTGGACTGACACACAACAATAATAATAATAATAATAATAATAATAATAATAATAATAATAATAATAATAATAATAATAATAATAATAATAATAATAATAATCTCCACAGTGGAATGAACCAACAATTAATCCAGCATATGTTTTACGCATGCAGCAGATGCCCTTCAAGCTGCAGCCCATCCCGGGGAAACAACCACACTCATTCACACACATAAACGACACTTCAGCCTTCCCAATTCGCCTGTACCGCATGTGTTTGGACTTGTGTGGAAAACCAGAGCACCCGGAGAAAACCCACACAAACGCAGAGAGAACATGCAAACTCCACACAGAAACACTAACTGACCCAGCTGAACCAGTGGCCTTCTTGCTGTGAGGCGAAAGCACTACCTACTGTGCCACCACATCGCCAATAATAATAATAATACATGTTGTTATTATTATTATCATTATTGTTATTATAAAAATAAATAAACAATTAAGACATGAAAAGATTTAAAGACTCCTGAATAAACTGAAGGGTGTTTTTCCTGTAGAAGTAGATCCTGACATTACTGTACAGAGCTTGTTGCAGCATGCTTGGAGTAATTAATTAAGTCATTTTGTGTGTGTGTGTGTGTCGTTACAGCTCACAGCGCCGGAGCGGTTTCTGGCTCAAACGGTATCAGCATTCATTATGTTTTTTATTTTTTATTTTTACATTTAAGCGTTTGTGAAAGAGTTTGCATGCATGATCCTCCACTTTTACTGTGCTTTAGGTGAAAATATGAAGAGTCCATTAATAACAGAAGTAATCAGAGATGCTTGAACTAACATCAACAAAAGAAAGAGCTATAAATATTTATTTATATATCTTTTATTATATTAGTTAGAACTGTTACAGTGTGTAGTGTATGTGTGTTTCTGTATGTGTGTGTGAGTACACACTAACCGGCCACTTTATTAGGTACACCTGTCCAACTGCTCAATAATGCAAATTTCTAATCAGCCAATCACATGGCAGAAACTCAATGCATATAGGCATGTAGACATGGTCAAGACGATCTGCTGCAGTTTAAAGCGAGCATCAGAATGGGGAAGAAAACACGTCCAACCTTGAGGCGGATGGGCTACAGCAGCAGAAGAGCACACCGGGTGCCGCTTCTGTCAGCTAAGAACAGGAAACTGAGGCTACAATTCACACAGACTCACCAAAACTGCACAATAGAAGATTGGAGAAACGTTGCTGCTCTGATGAGTCTCCATTTCTGCTGACACATTTGGATGCTCGACTCAGACTTCGGCCTCAACAACATGAAAGCATGGATCATCCTGCCTTGTATCAGCGGTTCAGGCTGGTGGTGGTGGTGTAATGGTGTGGGGGAGATTTTCTTTGGGTCCATTAGTACCAATTGAGCATCAACGCCACAGCCTACCTGAGTATTGCTGCTGACCATGTCCATCCCTTTATGAGCACAGTGTCTCCATCTTCTGATGGCTACTTCCAGCAGGATAACGCAGCATGTCATAAAGCTCAATCATCTCAGACTGCTTTCTTGAACATGACGATGAGTTCACTGTACTCAAATGGCCTCCACAGTCACCAGAGCTCAATCCAATAGAGCAGCTTTGGGATGTGGTGGAACGGGAGATTGGCATCATGGATGTGCAGCCGACAAATCTGCAGCAACTGTGTGATGCTATCATGACAATATGGAGCAAAATCTCTGAGGAATATTTCCAGTAGGGGTCCAGCCTGGTACAAGTAAAGTGTACCTAATAAAGTGGCCAGTGAGTGTATGTGTAAGTGATTGATAAGCCGCTCTGAGAGCAGACACACATCCTTTATGACATGATAATAAACATTATCAGGCTAGATCTTATCTGAACCTACTATCAGGCAACATGATGACGCTCAAAAACTGAATTATCAGATCAAACCTCAAAATGATGAAGTATAATAAAAGGAGATGACAAGCCGGTCCGAAAACAAAGTCAAAATAGACGCAATAGATCATCTTAATGAGACGGCATGTCAAGATTATCACTAAGTGTGTGTTCTGACAAAAGGATGAGATCACTTCATTTTATTTCATAATTAAAGTCCTGGTATGTCATAATTGTGACATTTAAATCATCAATATAATTAACCAGAGCTACATTGTTGGTATACAGCCACATATACAGCTGATGGTAAAAGTATTCACCCCTGCACTGTACTTCTAAAACGATTAGCTGCCTTTACTTAAAATAACGAGTAAACCTTTTGCCTTGAAGTGAATGAACTGTGTGCATAATTAAAAAAAAATGAAGTTAACTTAACTCTTCAAAGCTATTTACTTTAAAGAAGTACCTGCGTTTCCATACAGTGTGTGAATGTTTAATGTTGAACAGATTCAGGAATTGTTCACAGTATTTCCTCTAATATTGTTTCTTCTAGAGAAAGTCTTATTTGTTTTATTTGGGCTAGAATAAAAGCAGTTTTAATAGTTTTAAAGCCATTTTAAGCTCAATATTATTCGCCCCTTCAGCAATATTAGTGTTGGATTGTCTCCAGAACAAACCACTGTTATACAATGACTTGCCTAATTACCCTAACTTTACCCTAATTACCCTAGTGAAGCCTTTACATGTCACTTTAAGCTGAATACTAGTGTCTTGAAGAATATCTAGTCTAATATTATGTGCTGCCATCATGACATAAAGAAAATAAATCAGTTATTAGAGATGAGTTATTAACACTATTATTATTAGAAATGTGTTGCAGAGATCTGCTCTCAGATAAACCACATTTATTAAACAATTTTAATTGAACAGGAGGGCGAATAATTCTGACTTTAGCCGTATGCAGTAGTCAATATTTAAAGAGGATCAAAACATTCAATCGAAGTTGTCCTTAAATTATTCTACAACATTTGAAAGCTTGTTTGATCATCTTCATATGTCGACTCTCCTGTTTATGTCAGTGATGTGTGTAGCTGCAGTGTCTGTGCTGTGATGCTGCCCTCTGCTGGACCACTGCACTGACAGCAGAAGAGGAGTCTGTGTTAATAAACTGTAATAGCTGCAGGGTTCCACACAACGCCTTCATGTTATCCCAACACAAATCAATTAAGTTAACTTCATCATTTTTACAAATGTAAACCTTGTGTGCTGCTGGGTCATTTTCATCCACTCTGGGCTGATTGTGTGGCTTCATTTGTCCGCATCTTTCTCTGCGTTTCAGCAAAATGCAATGATTTTTGCAGACAAATCTTATTATGACAGGTATATTAGGAAAATACTTTGGAATTTGTCAAACACTCAACATACACTGCAAATACCCTGCCTAAATACCTTAGCAACCTCCCACAACCCCCAACAACAACTAACATAAAAACTCCCTAGCAACCTCCCAGAACCCCACAACCACTACTTGCATAACAACATGCTAGCCTTAACCTAAGAATGACTACCTACACAATAAAAACCTTAGCAACCACCCAGAGCCCCCCTAACTACCTACATACCAACATAGCAACTTCAAAGAACACCTCCCTAAAAAAATATTCACCTGCATAACAACACCCTAGCAGTTTCCCAGAACCCCTTAAACAACTATTGTTATTTCAACCTCTCATAACCAACCTAGCAACCACCCCAAATCCCCCAATAACTACCAACAGAGTGATACCCAGGCAACCACTCAGAATACCCAGCCACTACCTACATAACAACACCCTAGCAACCACCCAGAATTCCTTACCAACATCTACATGGCAACACCCTAGCAACCACTCAGAATCCCCAGCCACTATTTACATAGCAACACTCTAGTAAACACCCAGAATCTCTTACCACCATCTACATAGCAACACCCTAGCAACCACTCAGAATCCCCTAACACTATTTACATAGTGACAACCTAGCAACCATCCAGAATCATCAACCACTACCTACAAAACAACACCCTAGCAACCACACAGAATTCACAACCACTATGTACATAGCAAAACCATAGCAATGACCCAGAATCCCCAACCACTACCTACCAAGCAACACCCTAGCAACCACCCAGAATCTCAACCAATACCTACATAGCAACATCCTAGCAACCACCCACAATCCCCAACCAGTATGTACATAGCAACACTCTAGCAACCACCCATATTTCTCAGCTATTACCTACATAGCAACACACTAGCAACCACCCAGAATCTCCCAATAAGTATCTATAATGTGATACCCTAGCAACCACCCAGAATCCCCAGCCACTACCTACATGGGCAACCCCCTAGAAACCACACAGAATCCTCAGCCACTATCTACATAGCAACACCCTAGCAACCACCCAGAATCTCCCAATAAGTATCTATAATGCGTTACCCTAGCAACCACCCAGAATCCCCAGCCACTACCTACATAGCAACCCCCTAGAAACCACACAGAATCCTCAGCCACTATCTACATAGCAACACCCTAGCAACCACCCAGAATCTCCTAATAAGTATCTATAATGCGTTACCCTAGCAACCACCCAGAATCTCCCAATAAGTATCTATAATGCGTTACCCTAGCAATCACCCAGAATCCCAAACCACTACCTACACAGTGACACCCTAGTAACCACTCATAATCTCAACCTTTACCTATATAGCAACATCCTAGCAAGCACCCAGAATCCCCAACCACTATCTACATAGCAACACTCTAGCAACCACCTAGAATCCTCAGCTACTACCTACACAACAACCCCCTAGCAACCACACAGAATCTCTAACCACTACCTACATAGCAACAACATAGCAACCAGCAGAATCTTTAACTACTGCCTACATAGTGACACCCTAGCAACCACCCAGACTCCTCAACCCCTTCCTACATATTGACTCTCTAGCAACCACCCAGAATCCCCTTAAAAAGTACCTACATAGCAACACCCTAGAAACCACACAGAATCCCCAAATAAGTATCTACATAGCAACACCCTAGCAACCACACAGAATCCCCAACCACAACTCACAAAGTAACAACCTAGCAACCATCCCGAAGGCCTTAGTAACCATCTAAAACTCAATAAAAGCTACTTAGCATTCTATGAACCCCAAAGAATCCCATAAAGTCTACCTAGCAACACCCTAGCAACCCCGCAGCTCACTGGAGCTGCCAGACGTGACTGACCTGCTGTGTTGTTGTGTGCAGACAGTGGATCTGGGACGGTTGTCGGTGTGGTCTGCGGGATCGCAGTAGCAGCTGTTGGAGCCATAACCGGATACTTCACCTACCAGAAGAAGAAGCTCTGCTTCAAGGCCCAGAGAGGTGTGTGCATCTAGAAGACAATCAGATGAGAATCAGTCAAATACAGTCTTAATTATAAACACATTATTATACATGTGAGGTGTTTAAATCAGGGGTGAACAACCCTGTTCCTGGAGATCCACCTTCCTGCAGAGTTCAGCTGCAACCTGGATCATACACACGTCTTTAACAGGGTATCTGCAGGGTCTTAAAAAGTCTTAAAATGTTTAAGCCGGCAGCTAGCTCTCTGCAACTCTCACATGGTCGCCCACTGAAGCTAAGCAGAGCTGCGCCTGGGTGGGAGACCACATGGGAAAGCTAGATTGCTCCCGGAAGTGGTGTTAGTGAGGCCAGCAGGGGGTGCTCAACCTGCAGTCTGTGTGGGTCCTAATGCCCCAGTATAGTGAAGGGGACTCTACACTGCCCGGTGAGCGCCGTCTTTCGCATGAGAGGTTAAACCGAGGTCCCGACTCTCTGTGGTCGTTAAAAATCCCAGGATGTCCCTGGAAAAAAAGTAGGAGTTTAACCCCAGCATCCTGGTCAAATCTGCCCACTGGCCTCTGTCCATCATGGCCTCCTAACCCTCCCCATATTCAATTGGCTTCATCTCTGTCTCCTCTCCACCAATCAGCTGGTGTGTGGTGTGCTGTCTGGCGCATCCAGGTGGATGCTGCACACTGGTGGTAGATGAGGAGACCCCCCTTTGAGTGTCTAGAAATGCACTATATAAATGTAAGGAATTATTAATATTATTATTATTATTAAATTTCAAAAACCAAATTTTAGTCCGTAAAAAGTCTTAAATTCACTGAAATATTGTGTTGTAGGTCTTAAATAATTTTAAACGGGTGTTAATTTTTTTCTATGTGCATTAAAAGCTATACCCAATTGAGCCAACACCCATCCAATCATTAACAATGCATTTCAATAAAAGTTAAGAAACGTTTATTTATTTACTTATTAATATGGTTTAATTATCCTCCTTACATTAACACTTGTTTTTAATGTTTTAACTTGGCTATTTAAAACATTTTTTTTGGCGTTTAGCCTTGTGCAAGTCTGAAATTTCATTCATTATGGTCTTAAAAGGGTCTTAAAAAGTCTTAAATTTGACTTGATAAAACCTGTAGAAACCCTGATTTAATTACCAACTGCTCCTTCAGATCCTACTTAGGCACAGAAATGGGCATCTTTATGAAGTGTATAAGTTACCCCACTTTCAATAATAAAAGAAATGTCCGCATGAAAATTATTAAAACATTTTTGTGATGTTTGTTAAGGGCACACTGAACCAACAGGGGGCGATAATGACGATGTTATACTTTTTACTACATTGTTTGTATATGATGCATTATACTACTGTAGTTCAGCCGCAGTGACCATATCATATGTTCATGCATCATGCTTTCAGATACTACTCATGAATAACAGTAGGCCAGGCATGTCCAAACTACGGCCCGCGGGCCATCTGCGGCCCGCAATCAGTTTTTTGGCGGCTCGCGGCGAGGCTTTTTATAAATATCAATAGAATCTGGCCCGCTATACAAAAATGAACGTAATTCAATAAATAACCACCGGGTGTCGCTATGACATGCATTCAATTAAGCAGCAGTTCTTGTTATGATCTATCTATCTGTCTGCCTGTCTGTCTGTCGGTATGTCTATCTATCTATCTATCTATCTATCTATCTATCTATCTATCTATCTATCTATCTATCTATCTATCTATCTATCTATCTATCTATCTATCTATCTATCTATCTATCTATCTATCTATCTATCTATATATCTATCTATCTATATATCTATCTATCTATCTACACACAGTTGAAGTCTGAATTATTAGCCCCTCTTTGATTTATTTCTTCTTTTTTAAATATTTCCCAAATGATGTTTAACAGAGCAAGGACATTTTTACAGAATGTCTGATAATATTATTTCTTTTGGAGAAAGACTTTTGTTTTATTTCGGCTAGAATAAAAAGCGGTTTAAATTTTTTTAATGAACCATTTTAAGGTCAAAATTATTAGCCCCTTAAGTCTTCAGATCAAACCATTGTTATAAAATAACTTCCCTAATTACCTTAACTTAACAAGTTAACTTGCTTAACCTAGTTAAGCCTTTAAATGTCACTTTAAGCTGTATAGAAGTGTCTTAAAAATATCCAGTCAAATATTATTTACTGTCATCATGGCAAAGATAAAATAAATCAGTTATTAGAAATGAGTTACTAAAACTAATATGTTTAGAAATGTGTGGAAAAAAAAATCTTCTCTCCGTTAAACAGAAATTGGGGAAAAAATAAACGGGGGCTAATAATTTAGGGGGGCTAACAATTCTGACTTCAACTGTATTTATATATATATATATATATATATATATATATATATATATATATATATATATATATATATATATATATATATATATATATATATATGCGTGTCTGTGTGATGTATGTAAAATTTGGCCCGCGACAACGTTTGTTTTTTTGCATCTGGCCCTCGGCCCAAAAAGTTTGGACACCCCTGCAGTAGGCAGTATAGCATACATATGCTGGTGTTCTGCATCATTATCTTGACAGTCAGCTATGTTTGATGCAGGTAGTAGCACACAAAACCCACACAGTTCACATGTAAAGCTGAGTGATCAAAAACTCATTCATTCAGATGCATCTGAGCTGTGCTGTAGTAATTGCAGCGCAGCGTGTTTTGATATAATATGGCATCATTCTCTACAGTTTAATTCATTCCAACCAACATCTGTCTCAACATTAGTGTGAGCCAGTCAGTGTGTTAACTGCTGAATGAGAACATATGCTTTCTCCTCAGGTGATGTCGAGAGCGCCAAGCAAGAGAACGGCACACAGAGCGACCCACAGGGTGAGCAGATCATGGATTATTCTCACTCAGTGTTATTATATTCATATGCCATTGCATAACAGCATAAACTAGAGCTGTAGAGTGTTGCAGAGACAAACAACAAACACAAGTCAATGAGCACAACTACCCTGCTGAAAAATCCAGCTTAAACCAGCCTAGGCTGGTTAGCTGGTTTTAGCTGGTCGACCAGCCTGGTTTTAGAGGGTTTTTTCATTTCCAGCCTGGTCTTAGCTGGTCAGGCTGGAAAATGAACAGCCTAATCCAGCTAAAACCAGCTTGACCAGCCTGGTTTAAGCTGGATATAGCTGGTTTTGGCTGGTCTCCCAGCTTGGCTAGGCTGGTCAAGCTGGTTTTAGCTGATCATCTCCCAACCTGACCAGCTAAGACCAGGCTGGAAATGGCTGGAAACCAGCCTGGAAGTGGCCAAAACCCCTCTAAAACCAGCCTGGCCGACCAGCTAAAACCAGCCAACCAACTTAGGCTGGTTTAAGCTGGATTTTTCAGCAGGGTAACCATGAAACTCTGTGCTGAATAACAACAACTCATAGAATAGATGAGAATCACTTCCTAAAACACCCCAACATACACCTAGCAACCACCAATAATATCCTATGATGGGAGCCACAAGAAGTCCCAGGCTACCTGGCAGCACATTAGCTACATCCCCCGGAACCCCTAACAACTACCTAACAACACTATCAACAACCCAATATCTTCTACCAACTAACTAGCATTGCCAGATCATAAACGTTTTATCTTCGCAAGACACCCAAACTTCAACTAGCAACACCTTAGCAACCACGCAGAACACCCTCTAACAACTAATAAGCAACACCCTAGCAACCACCAGAAACCCTTTAGAACTGTCTGTTAATGTTTGGGAAGCACAAAGAACCGCCTGGCAACATCCTGGTTACCATTACAAACCTCTTAACAACTACCTTGCAACCACCTAGAACCCAGAACAACTATCTAGAAACGCCCTAGCAACTTCCCCAAACCTCCTAATGGCTAACTAGCAACAGCCTAGCAACCACTCAAAAACCTGGTACTTAAACCATCTAAATTACCTGGTTTGGCAAGCACAAAGACCTTCCAGTAACACTCTAGTTATCATCTAAAGTCACTTAACTACTACATAGCAACACCCTAGCAACCACTCAGAGCCTTCTAACTAACTAGCAACACCCTACCAACAATCCCCTGACAACAACCAGTCATCAGTATTCAATCAGTATTTTGGGGGATAACAAATAACCCTCTTGCAACACTCTAGAAAAACCACAACAACTACCTAGCAACTAGTAAAAATTATTCAATAATAATAATAATAATAATAATAATAATAATAATAATAATATTAATAATAGCAAAACAAATGAATGTTTAGTTGTTTAATTATATTATTTTATGATATGTTGTGTAGTTAAACACAGTAAGCAGTTCCAGAAAACCTGTATTATTATTATATTTATTTATGTTTATTATACATCATTATATATGATTGTCATTATTCTGAATAATGTCTGGTTTGTGTGTGATTATCTGCAGTTTTAAGCACTCTACTGGACTCCTCTTCATAACCAGAGCTCTGAACTGAAGATACTGTGAACTGATTTACATTGAACTGTGGAGGATCAGGATGAAGAGACACGCGCACGCACGCACACACACACACACACACACACGCGCGCACACACACACACACACACACACACACACACACACACACACACACACACACACACACACACACACACACACACACACACACACACACACACACACACACACACTTTGACATCAGTTCTCTATAGCAGAGACTTTAGGACTGTTCATGATTTTTCTGAATGTAATTTCCTTTTGAATGGGATGCGATCCCTGCTGAAAAATCCAGCTTAAACCAGCTGGTTTTAGCTGGTCGACCAGCCCGGTTTTAGAGGGGTTTTTGGCCATTTCCAGCCTGGTTTCCAGCCATTTCCAGGCTGGTTTCCAGCCATTTCCAGCCTGGTCTTAGCTGGTCAGGCTGGAAAATGACCACCTAAATCCAGCTAAAACCAGCTTGACCAGCCTGGTTTATTAAGCTGGACATAGCTGGTATTGGCTGGGCTTCCAGCCTGGCTAGGCTAGTCAATATAGCATCTCCCAGCCTTACCAGCTAAAACCAGGCTGGAAATGGCCAGCTTAGGCTGGTTTAAGCTGTTTTTTTAGTAGGGATGTGTGTGTGCATACTTGTTTATGTGGTTAACGAGGACACTAATGTGTATAATGACATGGGTATGATGCAGTTGTTCTCAATTGCAGTGCTTTATGAGGACATGTCTTGTGTGCAAGCAATTCAAAACTGTTAAAATCTTACTTGACGTTTTTTAACATTTACAATTTGCCAAAGTCTGATTGTAAAGGTTTGGTTTAAGGCCATAAATTAAGCGATTCTTGTTTTTTTTTGCTGTATAAAGTACATTACGCCTATGTAGAGTCCCTGTAAACCACATACACAAGTAGGTGAACATACTTGTTTAGATGGTTTATGAGGACACTAATGTGTATAATGACATGGGTATGACAGTTGTACTCTATTATTGTGCTTTATGAGGGCGTATTGTGTCCTTACAACACAAAACTACTTTAGAAATCCTACTTTACAGGGTTTGTCACATTAAAAATGCACAACAGTTGTTTTTTTGTAAAGGTAAGGGTCATATATTAAGTGATTTTATTTGATGTATAAATACATTGTCTACGAGGAGTCCCTGTAAACCACATACACAAGCATGTGTATGTGTACATACTTGTTTATGTGGTTTACGAGGACACTAATGTGTATAATGACATGGGTATGACGTAGTTGTACTCTATTGCAGTGCTTTATGAGGACATGTCTTGTGTCCTTACAATTCAAAACTGTTAAAGTCATACTTTAGAGTTTTTAGCATTTAAAATGTGCTCGTTTAAGGGTTAAGGCCACATAATAATTTTACTGTATAAAATGCATACGCTATGTAGAGTCCCTGTAAACCGTATATACAAGTGTGTGTGTGTGCACTGTATAAAATATCTGCTAATGAACAGTTTCTGTATTTTGTGCTTATTTGCGGTGGTGAACTGCATTATGGGATGTTGATCTCTGCTCTGTCCACTACTGGTGTTGAAAATTCAACTCTACGGTTTAACAAATCAAGATCAAGAGCTCATAATGCAATTCAAAAGCAGAAATAAACAGGAGAAATTAAAACATGATCACAAAATATGAAGAACTGCTAATTTACAGATATTGTTTTATAGTGCGTATAATTAGACAGGAATCCTTTCGGGAGAGGCATTTAATTTCATTGCTTAAGAAGTGTATTGTTTTTGCTGCATCATTAATCAGTTATCTTTTATGTCAAATTGTTCATCATTCATAAGGCAGATCTCACAACATGGAAACGATTTGGTCTGAGATAATCACAGAGTTTTTCTTAGTTGTTTAATTATGTAAATATGTTAAATTTGAATAAAGGTTTGATTAAATTTAAATGATGATGTATGCATTTAATGGCACCGTTTTAACGCGTATATGAAATCATCAACAACACATCGATCTGAGAAACAAAGTGAAAAACTCAGTTTTCTGGCTGTTTTAAATGTTAAATATGTGTTTATTATATTGAGCTATGATACTTTCAAATTTCAAAAAAATGACAGATGTTTTTATTTGCGTATTGAAAACTGATTTCTTAACTCTGAAGTTAAAATGTACTTTAACCGGCCACTTTATTAGGTACACTTTACCTAAGGAGTACCCCCCTTTTGCCTTACTCCTTGGTGGCAGAGATTCAACAAGCTACTGGAAATATTCCTCAGAGATTTTGCTCCATATTGTCATGATAGCATCACACAGTTGCTGCAGATTTGTCGGCTGCACATCCATGATGCCAATCTCCCGTTCCACCACATCCCAAAGCTGCTCTATTGGATTGAGCTCTGGTGACTGTGGAGGCCATTTGAGTACAGTGAACTCATCGTCATGTTCACCAGTCTGAGATGATTGAGCTTTATGACATGCTGCGTTATCCTGCTGGAAGTAGCCATCAGAAGATGGAGACACTGTGCTCATAAAGGGATGGACATGGTCAGCAGCAATACTCAGGTAGGCTGTGGCGTTGATGCTCAATTGGTACTAATGGACCCAAAGAAAATCTCCCCCACACCATTACACCACCACCAGCAGCCTGAACCGCTGATACAAGGCAGGATGATCCATGCTTTCATGTTGTCTGAGCCGAGCATCCGAATGTGTCAGCAGAAATGGAGACTCAGAGCAGCAACGTTTCTCCAATCTTCTATTGTCCAGTTTTGGTGAGTCTGTGTGAATTGTAGCCTCAGTTTCCTGTTCTTAGCTGACAGGAGCGGCACCCGGTGTGCTCTTCTGCTGCTGTAGCCCATCCGCCTCAAGGTTGGACGTGTTGTGTGTTGTGAACCAGTCTGGCCATTCTCCTCTGACCTCTGGCCTCATCAACAAGGCATTTGCGCCCACAGAACTGCCGCTCACTGGATATTTCCTTTTTGTCGGAGCATTCTCTGTAAACCCTAGAGATGGTTGTGCGTGAAAATCTCAGTAGATCAGCAGTTTCTGAAATACTCAGATCAGCCCGTCTGGCACCAACAACCATGCCACGTTCAAAGTCACCTAAATCCCCTTTCTTCCATATTCTGATGCTCAGTTTGAACAGCAGCAGATCCTCTTGACCATGTCTACATGCCTAAATGCAGTGAGTTGTTGCCATGTGATTGGCTGATTAGAAAATCACATTATCAAGCAGATAGACAGGTGTACCTAATAAAGTGGCCAGTGAGTGTATATAAAAATTTGTATTTTGTTGTTTGACATATAAATCTTTTATGCAATAACAAAAAGATTTAATTACAATACGTAATATGCAAAAACATGCAACATTTCTGTCATTTAATGCACAAAAAAACCTCAAGACATTTTGCATTTATATATGAATATAAACTATATGAAAAAACAAACCAAAATGTCATTTAAAGCTTTTTGTTTTTGCATAAAAAGCAAAAATGTTCTATTTTCATATAGATTATATTCATATATAAATATAAAAAGATGACAGAAATGTTGCATATTTTTAGACATCACACACTTAAGAACTTAACCTTTCCTTTTCTCACAGATTCAGATGTTCTGTAAATCAAATGCTGTACATGACAGGATATTTATTTTAAACACAATCAGACTCAATAACAGTGAATTTAAAATAATAGGTTTAATAAAATCCATATTTGCCCCATATACAGTTCCTAGGAAGCAAGGAAATATAGGATTTAATGCATGTTATAATATTAAGCAGTTGAGTACCACACTTATAGGAGAGGAAAAGTTATTTCACAGTTTTAATAAATGTTTGCACAGCAGAAGGAAGTTTTGCCAGCACACAAACAAACTGAATGAGTCTTTGTTCTCCTCTGCCGTACAATGCAGAATACACGCGCACTTAGTTTTCATTCTTTAAGATTTTATTTAAACAGTGTTACAAACTATAATAGTGACTTGTATATGTTCAATATAATAGTGTTCCCGAGTGAGCATACATAATTATATATGTATATTTTTAATTATGAAAACAAATCCAATACAGATCTGAAATGTTTTATTAACCTTTGTAGCTATTCTATTGTCAGAATTTCCACAAAGTCACCTCACTGCTCACTGTATAAACAGTTTTTTAAATCAGTTTATATTGCAAAACAACAACAACAAAAAAAAAAAAAATCAGAGATCTATTTATTATTATACATAACTTTATTCCCGATTGTCTATACAACCACTGAATGCATGGACACTGTACGCTATTTATATAGCGTACAGTACTAAATATACTATATATATATATATATATATATATATATATATATATATATATATATATATATATATATATATATATATATATAGTATTTATTTTAGCTTTCTGTTATTTGTTTGTTCTTATTTTCTGCAATATTTAAACAAACAGCGCGTTGTTGAATAACGACTGCGCCTCTCCGGTGGTTTTTACGGTAATGCGTCATCCGAAAATAAACGAGGAACAATACAGCTAAACTGTATCACAAGCGGCACATTTTTGTTATTTTATAAAGAAATAACAAATAAAGTGCAGAGAAACAGGCAGAACAACAATCACGTAATAAATACGAGACTGTAAAGCGCGTTTGTTGAATATTTCCTGCGCATCTCTTGAGGTGTTTACAGTAATCGCGTCATTCACAGGTACTGCGGGAATCTGGAAGATCCTGTCAAACTCTTGAGGAGAAAAAGCGCACAGACACGCATCAAACTGAGGGGTAAAGAGCAGGTAAGCGAGTACAATCCTCACAGGACACAATCTGAACTCAACGCGCGACTTATTGAAGCAGTGCGCATGCGCGTGAAACACCGCTTTCTGTGCGAGAGACTTTGGAGGTAATAAATAATCGATTAATTAAGCTGATCTTCAGACTCTGTCTTTCACAGAAAAAGAGAACGTGTTTGCAGGAAAAGTGTTCACTTCCGTGTTCACAAAGCACAGCTCATCCGGGAATCTGCTGAGTATGATGAAGATCTGCTGATGAAGATGATGGACAGCAGGAGCCTGAGGTCTGTCAGTGTATACTGCATTACAAGTGCCGCGAGACATGCAATCAGACCAGAGTAACTGGGGGAGCCGGGCAGGGGCCACGTGTACTTTTAGGGGGCACACTTTAACATACACCACAAACTACTTAATTATTCATTATTCAAAGTCTTTTTTTTTCGTGCATCACGCTGCAGTCTTCATAAAAAAGATAATTAATAACTTAAACTCAAAATAATCTTCCTTGTTAACTTTGTATTGTAATATAGGAGAACACATTGATAACATTCAAGTACATGAAGGCACATGTTTGCACCTTGCTCGCCCTTTAATTTAAAATAATGTTTCCTGAGTGATCTTTAACAAACCAAGGAGATTTTCACAGTATGTTCTATAAAACAAAAATAATTCATCTGGAGTCATGATAAGTCTTAAGTTTTAATTTATTTAAGGTCAGTAATATTAACCTCCTTAAGAAATATTCATGATTTATTTTTTGATTGTCCATGCAACAAACCAGTCATACAATAACTTGACTAATTATTCCAACTTTCCTAGTTAACATGACCTAGTTAAGTCTTAAGACTATAGGATACTTAAAGGGACTTTATACAACTATCCTGCAAAATAACTATGAAATATAATGCACTTTCACCATGGCAAAGACAATAAAGTAGTTATTAGAAATGAATTATGTTTAAAAATGTGTTGTAAATAAATCATGTGTTGAAGACTCGTGCTTTATGACACGACTGAAAACAAAAATGAAGGCAAAACTAAACCAGCTGAATATTACTTTTACATGAGCGTGACTGAAAACTGCATTTGATCAGTGTGTTACATCTGTTCTCCGGGACTTGCCGGCTGTTTGTAAATTCAAGACTGCATTTCCTAATGTTAAACTTTGTACACTCAATTTCTGATTAATAATAGCCATGCATAGCCGAGGACTTCCTATAGTAAAAAGATCAATTTTCTGGAGACAATCCAACACTAATATTGCTGAAGGGGCGAATAATATTGACCTTAAAATGGCTTTAAAGGAATTAAAAACTGCTTTATTCTAGCCGAAATAAAACAAATAAGACTTTCTCCAGAAGAACAAATATAAGAGGAAATACTGTGAGAAATTCCTGAATCTGTTCAACATCATTTGGAAATTATTCGAGAAAACAAAATAAAATCACAGGAGGGGGCGAATAGTTCTGATTCAAGGATAATCATATCTTTAGTAGACTGTTCATAACTGACCTCCTCTGCTGTGTTTCTGCAGGAGTGTGTCTGCTCTGCTGCTCTTCCTCCAGTTCTGCTGGTGTTTCTCAGATGGAGATCAGAAATCCAGACCAAACTTTGTGCTGATGATGGTGGACGATCTGGGCATTGGAGACATCGGCTGCTATGGGAACACCACCATCAGGTCAACCCCAATAAAACCACAAATTTCTTAATTGTTTCAATCATATGTTGTGATTTTATTCTTGTAACACAATCTCTAAGGATGAACAAACAAATAATCATTTTACAAATGCAGAACTGCATAGAAACTATCACTGCAGAGATAAAGCAGTAAGAATTGTGTGTTTTTATGCATCCAGATAAAAAAAAGCATTACATTTTGGTGTCTGGACCAAATATTATTTACTATATATATATAAATATATATTAGTGCTGTCAATCGATTAAAAAAATTAACTAATTAAACACTTAAGAAAAATTAATAGCGAGTAAATATTATTTATAAATATATACTATATATATATATATATATATATATATATATATATATATATATATATATATATATATATATATATATATATTATTTACAATATATATATATATATATACTTTAATATGTATAATTATATATATATATATATATATATATATATATATATATATATATATATATATATATATATTAGTGCTGTCAATCGATAAAAAAATTAACTAATAAATCACACTTAAAAATTAATCGCGATTAATCACATTTAAAAGACTCAAACTTCTAATTTTGGCTATTCGAATGTAAAATTAATGTAAACGCAAGACAGATACTATTTAAATTCAAAATATAATTGTTTATTAGAATTTGTGTTTAACTTGTAACACAGATTTCTTCATGTAAACAACAAACTAACAATAAACCATCAAGATCTTTGCTTGACAGCCATATTTTTTACAGAAATTAAAACACAGGCTAATAAAGAAAACATTGATTTCCATGTTGGATTCCAAGTGGACTGCAAAAAACAACAAAAATACAGGCATTGCAGATATGGAAAATGGAAAATAATAATAATAATAATAATAAAGTATTGAATACAAACAATTGCAGAGCTGGACTGGGACAAAATAATCGGCCCTGGCATTTCCTACAATCAAAATGCTCCCCATCACCCCACACCCTTGAATATGTTTACCAACTCCCAGTCTATAAAAGCACAAAAGCCATTTATAGGAAATAATGAGAGCTGACAAATTAAAAACTTAAATGTTTTTATTATTAAAATAAAATTATAATCCACACTGTAAATGTGTGTGCCTGTGTGTTTTGAGGGAGCCTAATAAATAATGAACATGACAAAAACTGCCTGCTTACGCACACAGTTAATGTTGAATAAATAAAATAAAGATAAATAATAAAAGCAATGTGTCAGAGACCCTAAAAAATGTTTACCTCAACAATGAAACATCAAGTTGCACACTAGTTTGGTCATGTATAAATATCATTATAACCATATTGTTTAAATATTATTGTCACTATAAGCCTACATCATGCTGACGATCAAAAACACAATGTCATGATATGTCATGCGCTCGTCTTCTGACCGAGTGCATCTTAGGGTGCTTTCACATCTGCAGTTTGCTTCATTTGGTCCGGACCAAGGGTAATAAATGATGCATTGTTGCATTTTCTGCCGTCTTTGGGTTGTTTTCACACCACACTGCTGGCTTTGGTCCGAACCAGTTGAAACGAACCAAAATGCAGTCATGTGACAAACAACACATCTCTCATTGGCCAGATGTTGTTGAACATAGTTCCTAAACTGCTTATTGATTGGTCAGAATTCACGTGCGGGAAAATGCCAGTGAACTCCCGCAGGTAAACAAAACCTTTTACTCTGGAGGGACGACTGCGCTGGCTGATTGTAGCCCTGCTTTAGATAAACTATACATTACGAAAATGAAGCGCCGCCGTGGCTGGAAAACAGTGTTTAATGCATCGCTCGTCACTTCAGGAGGAGACGTTTATTAATTTAGCTAAACTCTGACATGGTCATCTTGTGGAAATATTACCAACGATCCATCAGCTAATGTTTTCCCCTCTCTCTCTCTCTCTGTTGGTCAAGCGCTGTCAACAAATATTTTTTCTTCATATCCCATAATGCACAGTGCATCGGCCTACCAACGTTATAATAGTTTTGGATTTTTCATTAGTTTTAGTTTCTATTTCGTTTTGACTTTTTATTTTCAAATTCAGTTAGTTTTTATTAGTTTTAGAGGTAGATTTCTTAGTTTTTATTAGTTTCTATATTTTAAAAATGTCTTAGTTTTAGTTTAGTTTTTATTAGTTTCAGTTTTTTCTAAATGAGGATATTTGTTTGGTTGAAGATTCAAAATCAACAGGATAAATATTGTATAATAAAAACTCAGCCACACATTTTTTGAAACATGTATTCAGAGAACACATGAACACTCTCATCTGCCACAACCATCTACCCATCCTCAAGTTAGACACACAGTAGTGATGGACAGGGCCGGATTAACCTATGTGCATTATGGGCTCAGGCCCAGGGGCCCGTCCGCACTTAGATTTTCTCTACTTTTCATCACCAGAAAGACAAGTGGGAATTATTAATAAGTGTGTGTATTATGGAGGACTCAGATTCCTAGATCTGGATTGGAGAGGTGTTATCCAAATCATGTGCATTATAAGTTTGTAGAAGTTATACATTAAAAATACCCTTAAATATAAATGTTAGTGCTGCTTCAGTGAACTTGAACAAGTATATTAAATTACATTAATTTCCCCTAGTTGTATTAGTATTTTTCGTTTTCAAAGTGTGCTTTAAATGCTTTAAAAATAAGTTCATAAATGTGGGCAATACATTATAAATTAATTTTATTTAACAAATATTATATGAATCTTATTTTTTAATTCAACTATGGGGTGCGGCTATAGTGGGCCTTCAAGACATTGTGCCCAGGGGCCTTTAAATTATTAATGCGGGCATGGTGATGGGAAATTCAGATTTTTAACGCAGATGTTGGGACTCAACATTATGTAGTCAGCAATAGTAATTTCAGTCAATTAAAATGATCAGAAAAGTCTTACAGTAAAGTTTTGCAACCCAACTGAATCATGATTCACTTATTTAAATTCCATTACGATTGCCTGTTATGAAATAAACTTACGTTTTTCACCAGATCCTCTCATTTAAGCCTTCGGTTTACCCGTGCTGCAGTTCTTCCAGTTCAGTTCAGTCACACAGCTGTTTTTGTTTGGTTCAATGAATCACGCATGCGCAGTATTAACGGTTCACCGCTTCTCAATGCAACGTTGCTGTTCTAATAACTGAATGAGAGTGTATATTGGATTATTTAGAGTCAGAGGGGGTATTAGGCTTGCTATAAAGTGAGTAGTTGGTGGATAAGTGCTTAATGGAGACACGAATCGTTTCAAATGATTCAGTTCGATTTGGTGAACTTGTTCAACCGGTTCACTTAGAAGATCCGGTTAAAAAGATTTGTTCGCGATCGCGATACAGAAATACAACCCATTATTGGGTACAAACGTGTTGAAGTAATAGTCTTAAGTCTCTTTATTTAATGCTGTCACCGTGCTGCTGTCATGTCCACTCGTTGCGGAAGCAACAGAGAGGATGACTGGAGGAGAGCCGACTCAATCTGGCAAATGGCAGCAGGAGACACTGAGGTGCGAAAGGGTCATACACAAACACCTGCAGCGCGGAATATATTTACTTCTAAAAGGCATATAGTATTATGTATTAAATACATTTACAAACACGAAAACGAAGGAGGTTTTTGCTATCATTTTAATTAGTTTCAGTTAGTTTTGTATATACACAATACAGTTTCAGTTAGTTCTAGTTTTTGAAAAAAAAACTCTCGTTTTTATTTTTATTTCAGTTAACGACAATTATTTTACATTTTAGTTTTCGTTTTTTCGTTAGTTTTCGTTAACTATAATAACCTTGCGGCCTACGGCAGCTGAATTAGTCCAAATTAGTCCACAGTACTTTGCGGTTGGACCTGTTTTAGTACGGATCATATTCTCACCACAGACAAACCGCTCCAGGGTTCGTTTGAAAGCGTACTGGCGTCACCTGCCCAAACCAACCGCACCAAAAGGGGAAACCAACTCTAGTGTGATTCAATCGAACTAAATAAGGCAGGTGTGAAAGCACCCTAAAAAATACACCCCTCACAGAAGCTTAGGAAGCAGAGATTCTTTATCATTTGTAAGATAAAGACTTGCTGGTTAAGGAAACAGCATAGGAGGAAGTTGCCGCGGCCCGTGGTGCAGATTAAAAGTAAAAACAAAAGTATATTTATATGGACAGATGGGTAACTAGATAGAATAGACAGGAATATATTGATCTGTGCCCCGCTGCAGAGAAATCTCGACTATTTTGACAAATACACACCTACGTTACACAGAGCCCAACATGGAAGTTTGTGATTGGGTCAGCCCAATGTCAATAAAGAAAAGAACCAATGGGCTGCAGATTATGTCACACGGCCGCTCTGTCCGGAAGCGTGACAGCTCACAGGAGCGTGACATCTCGTCAATCTGAGGCAGAAAAACATGACAGTCTGCTGAGTGTTTTATCGGCCGATCAGATCATAAGAAGAGGATCAGCCCAGCCCAAAAAGTACATCGACCCAGCGAGAAACTGCCTGGTCTGCCCGTGGCCACAACAGGAAAAAAAAACCTGCAACTGTGTTGATCGCGTAATTTTTTTTTTACGTGTTAATTATTTCAAATTAATCACATGCGTTAATTTTGACAGCACTAATATATATATATATATATATATATATATATATATATATATATATATATATATATATATTAGTCATTTTAGGACTTGATGTCTTTAATATACACAATGATTGCCGCACTGATGGGAGAGCTGACTGCTCTTTGGTTGTACTTGTGTCACTAATAATAAAGACCTCTTGTGTTCATGATTTACTCACTGCTGTTGATCTTCCGCTCCAGGGTGACTCTGAAAATGTCTGTGTGTTCGTGTGTTTTCAGGACTCCAAACATCGACCGGCTGGCGTCTGATGGGGTGAAACTGACCCATCACCTGTCGGCCGCTCCACTCTGCACACCCAGCAGAACTGCCTTCATGACGGGACGATACCCTCTGCGCGCCGGTCAGAGAACAAACATCGTCTGCCTCACATAAACACACCACAATGGCAAAAAGACTAATGTTATTTTCACCGCAGTACAGACACACTGAGGGACGGATAAATACATAATGCTAATAGGTGATTCTAGAAGTGTGGGGACAATTTAAATTTAAAACGTTTATATACAGTGCATCTGGAAAGTATTGATAGCGCTTGACTTTTACCACATTTGTTTATGTTACCGCCTTATTCCAAAATAGATTAATTTGATTGATTTCTTCAACATTCTACACACAATCCCCCATAATGACCATGTGGAGAGAGTTTTTGAAATTGATGCAGATTTATTAATAATAAAAGCTGATAAATCGGATGTACATCAGTGTTCACAGCCTTTAACATGAAGCTCTACATTGAGCTCAGGTTCATTCTGTCTCCACTGATCATTCTGGAGATGTTTCAGCAGCTTCATTGGAGTTCACCTGTGCTCAATTCAGCTGATTGCACATGATCTGAAAAGGCTACACCTGTCTATATAAGGGCCCAGGGTCAACAGTGCATGACAAAGCACAAACCAAGCATGAAGACAAAGGAACTGTCTGTAGACCTCAGCGACAGGATTGAAGGCTGGGGAAGCTTACAGAAACATTTCTGCTGCTCTGAAAGTTCCAGTGAGCACAGCGGCCTCCATCATCCGTAAGTGGAAGATGTTTGACCACCAGGACTCTTCCTAGAGCTGGCCGGACATCTAAGCTGAGTGATCGGGGGAGAAGAGCCTCAGTCAGGGAGGTGATCAATAACCCGATGGTCACTCTGTCTGAGCTCCAGTGTTCTTCTGTGGAGAGAGGAGAAGCTTACAGAAGGACAACCATCTGTGCAGCAATCCACCAATCAGGCATCTGTATGGTAGAGCGGGCAGACGGAAGACACTCCCCGCCTGGAGTTTACCATCTGAAGGACTCTCAGAGCATCAGAAACTAAACTCTCTGCTCTGATGAGACTCAAACTGAACTGTTTGGAGTGAACGCCAAGCGTTACGTGTGGAGAACAGCAGGCGGCGCTCATCAGCAGGCTAACAGCATCCCTACAGTGCAGCATGGTGGTGTTGGCATCATGCTGTGGGGATGTGTTTCAGCAGCAGGAGCTGGAAGACTAGTCAGGATAGAGGGAAAGATGAATGCAGCGATGTACAGAGACATCCTGAATGAAGACCTGCACAAGAGTGCTCTCCACCTCAGACTGGGGCGACGCTTCATCTTCCAGCAGGACAATGACCCAAAGCACACCGCCAACATATCAATGCAGCAGCACAACAACAACTCGGGGAATGTGCTTGAGTGGCCCAGCCAGAGCCCAGACCTAAATCCTATTGAGCATCTCTGGAGAGATCTGACAATGGCTGAACACCGTCACTTCCCATCCAACCTGATAGAGCTTAAGAGATCCTGCAAAGAGGAACGGGCAGAAATTCCCAAAGACAGCTGTGCAGAGCTTGTGGCGTCATATTCAAGAAGACTTGAGGCTGTAATCACTGCCAAAGGAGCATCAACAGAGTATTGAGCAAAGCAAGTGAATACTGATGTACATCTGATTTATCAGCTTTTATTTTTAATAAATCTGCAACAATTTCACAAACTCTCTTCTCATTGTCATTATGGGAGATTGTGTGTAGAATGTTGAGGAAATCAATCAGTTTAATCCATTTTTGGAACAAGACTGTAACATAAACAAATGTGGAAACAGTGAAGCGCTGTCAGCACTCTCCAGATACACTGTGTGTGTGTGCGCATGTGTGTTTGTTTCTGTGTAACAATGTGTACATGTTTGTTTATGTTTGTCTATGTGTATGTATCTACATGTTCATGTGTGTGTTTGTTAGTGTATTTATTTGCATTAATGTGTGCATATGTATGTGTGTACATATGAATTCATGTCTGTGTTTGTGTATGTTCATGTGTAGGTATGGGCAGCACGGGTCGTGTTCAGGTGATCTTGTTTCTGGCTGGATCTGGAGGTCTTCCTCCAAATGAAACCACCTTCGCCAAACTGCTGCAGAAGCAGGGCTACACCACCGGCATTGTGGGTAAGAGAGACACACACACACACACGCTGCTTTTCTGTATGTATCAGTGTGTTCTCGTCTTCAGCAGTGTGTGTTCTGGTTTTCAGGTAAGTGGCACCTGGGTGTGAACTGCGAGAGCCGCTCTGACCTCTGCCATCACCCTAACAACCACGGCTTTGACTTCTTCTACGGTCTGCCGTTCACGCTGTTCGTGGACTGTGCGGTGGGCGCGGGGTCCGGAGTGCTGCTGGACTATCAGGAGATGCTGCTGAACTCCTGTAAGCTGCTGCTGGTGTGTGTGCTGACTCTGCTGGCCCTCAGGGGCTCCGGGCTCCTGTGCGCCGGCTGGAGGCTCCTGTTCCACCTGTCCGCCGCCGCGCTGATCTGCTTCCTGCTGTGGTTTGTGCCGTTCGGGCTGCTGCGCGTCTGGAACTGCATCCTCATGAGGAACGGAGAGGTGGTGGAGCAGCCGATGAACCTGCAGACGCTCAACAGCAGACTCATGAGGGAAGCAGAGCAGTTCATGGAGAGGTGAGGAGCTGTGCCTAATATATCATGGTGTGTTTATGCTTTAGAAGAGTCAAAAGCGCACATCCAGAACATTTAAAGGGCACGTATGATGTACAATCATCTGTTGAAGGTCGCTGTTTTCTCATGGAATATTTCGTTTCTCTAAAACGGTCGCAGCTTCTGGTTCATGTGGACTTTAATATATTCAGTGAGCCTTTAGTGACCTCGGGAGCAGATTGATGCACACCCTGATCCTCTGTCATGTGATTTGTGATGTCAGACACAGAGACGGGCCGTTCCTGCTGTTCGTGTCGTTCCCGCAGGTTCACACGCCGATGTTGGTCACTGAAGGGTTCGCCGGGAAAAGCAGACATGGGCTTTATGGAGACAATGTGGAGGAGGTGGACTGGATGGTCGGTGAGTGACTCTAATATGTGATGATCAGTACAACTATAAGAATCAGACAGTAATCTGGCCAGAGGGGGCGTGGCTACTGCTCTAATGTGATTGGTGGATGGTAAAACCTTTGAGAGGCTCAGACTTTTGCACAAATCTGTCTAAAAGGTATGGAGCAAGTGCAGGGTCATTATATTTGGGTGAACTGTACCTTTATTATACAGACTGAAACTATGGGAAACACGTACACAACATCCAGAGCAAAATTACTTGTGTTTACCATGACCTCTGTAGCACCGGTGTTTTCTGAAATGATGCGAGTGAATGAATGAATAGAATTAGTTAATTCATTCATTCATTCATTCATTCACTCGCTCACAGCAAGAGATCTTTCTTAGATTTAGCATGCTCTTTCTTTTTCTCTCCAGGTGAATCTCACACTGCCTGAACATACAGTATATTATATATCACTATAATGGATCAAACTTCTGTGTATTTTCAATACAAATTCATTAATTTACTCATTCACTCACTCATATCAACTCATTCAATCATTAACTAATTCATTCATTATCTCATTCATCCACTCATTCATTTAGTCATTCACTCACTCATTCACTCACTCATTTACTCACTCAAACTCACTCATTCATTAAGTCACTCATTCATTAAGTCGCTCGCTCACTCACTCATTCACTCAGTTCATTAATTCATTCACTCACTCACTCATTGATTCACTCACTTTATCATTAACTAATTCACTTATTCATTCATTCACTCACTTATTCAGTTGCTCATTCATTAACTCATTCATTCATTAACTCACTCATCCACTCACTCACTCAATCATTCACTAGCTCATCAATTCACTCACTCACTTGGTCATTCATTCAGTCCTTCACTCACTTGGTCATTCACTCAGACATTGACTCACTCGTTCATTAACTCACTCATTCATTAACTCATTCATCCACTCAATCATTCCATTCATTCATTCATTGACTCATTCATTCGCTCACTCATTGATTCACTCACTTTTACATTAACCCTTTCACTTATTTATTTACTCATTCATTTGCTCATTCATTAACTCATTTATTCATTAACTCATTCATTCATTCACTAACTCACTTGGTCATTCATTCAGACATTGACTCAATCACCCATTCATTAAGTCATCCACTCAATCATTCCACTCACTCGCTCGCTCGCTCATTCATTCATTGACTCATTCATCCACTCACTCATTCTCTCAGTCCATTAATTCATTCACTTACTTATTAACTCATTCACTTGCTTACTCATTGATTCAATCACTTTATAATTAACTTATTCACTTATTCATTCATTCACTCACTTATTCACTTGATCATTCATTAACTCATTCATTTATTAACTCACTTGTCCACTCATTCTCTCTCTCACTCAATTATTTACTAATTTCATTAACTCATTCATTCATTAGCTCAGTTCACTCACTCACTTGGTCATTCATTCAGTCTTTCACTCACTCACTTGGTCATTCACTCAAGACATTGACTCACTCATTCATTAACTTACTCATTCATTAACTCATTCAACCACTCAATCATTTGCTCATTCATTCATTCATTCATTGACTCATTCATTCACTCACTTTTACATTAACTCTTTCACTTATTCATTTACTCACTCATTCATTAACTTAATCATTCATTAACTCACTCATTCACTTGGTCATTCATTCAGACATTGACTCACTCACTCATTCATTAACTCATTCATCCACTCAAACATTCCACTCACTCGCTCGCTCGTTCATTCATTGACTCATTTATTTGCACAATCATTTATACACTCAATTTTACATTAACTCTCACTTATTCATTCACTCACTCATTCACTTGGTCATTCATTCATTAACTCACTCATTCACTCGCTCGCTCACTCATTCATTCCCTCACTCATTCACTTGCTCATTCATTCATTAACTCACTCATTCACTCATTAACTCACTCATTCTCTCGCTCGCTCATTCATTGACTCATTTATTCGCGCAATCATTTATACATTCACTTTTACATTAACTCTCACTTATTCATTCACTCACTTATTCATCGACTTAATAATTGATTCACTTACTTTTTCCATTAACTCACTCAATTCATTCGCTCACTCAGTCATTCACTTGCTCACTCATTCATTCACTCACTTGCTCCCTTTTCACTCACTCATTCACTCGCTCACTCACTCATTCCCTCATTAACTCATTTACTCACTCATTCCACACATTCACTCATTTATTCATATTGAGCTATTAAATTAGCCTGATGAATAATTTTTGTACCACAACATCAATCAGCATCACATCCTGAACTCACTGTGCCAATATAATCATCTCAGCAGGCCTGATTCATGATCATCAGTGTGTCCAGTGTGACTTACAGCAATTGTGTTGTGTCTGAGCGCAGGTAGAGTAGTGGACACCATCGACAGGCTGGGTCTGACAGAGAAAACCCTGCTGTATTTCACCTCCGACCACGGCGGAGGCATCGAGGAGGGTCCGAGAGGAGGCTGGAACGGGATATATCGAGGTACAGTCTGATTAAAAAAACAGAAAGAGTCAAAATCACCATCATCTGTCAGTATTCCAGACGCACATTCCTCATCTAAATCCTCCCTCGTGAAGCCAGTATAAGAGTGAGTGGAACTGCAGTTCATCCACTGGCCAGTAGAGGTCAGCTCCAAGAGGAAGTCTTATCCCCATAGACTGCCATGTTAAAATGCCCAACTTTACAGCAGCAAAAAAGGTGTTTAGAGCCTGGTACACAAAACGGTTTGGTGTTTAAAGCTAATATTACCCTTAATGACAACTATGAAGAGGTGAATGTGTTTATAATTTATCCGATTCATTTATATTAAGCTTTAAAATTCTGCATAATTAAGGGAGTGGACACTTGAGTGCTGCTCACAGAAATGTCACCTAAATTCCAGATGCTGACCTTGGTGTATATATATATATATATATATATATATCGTATGATAGATATATCGTATATATCTATGCTTTAGTTTTAAATGGCTTTACACAGTTTACGCAGTTATCGATTTATATTAATATACATTTATATTATACAATTATCAATTACAATTATAGATAATAATGCATGCTGTGTATTTAATTATGCTCACAATCCTTTCAAGACTAACCTCCATTATTATTCTGGTGAGTTATATTCTTATATCATTTTATTAATGAGTGTAATTGTTTTACTTCACTTATTTATCATTTATGATTTTATTTAGAGCTGTAATGCACTCCAGGATCTGACAGGTTGATTAGCTGTAGGGTAAAGACATGTTGTCATGCAGTGTTGTTCCTGGATTTAATTAATAGTCATGTATTTACTAACACAGACTACTGTATATTTAAAGTATTTGAAAGTAATTAGTGTTTTCCTCCTGTAGAAAAACATCCTAAGTATAATTCTTAGTGGCTCGATGTATCACTGTTTTTAAAAGACTTAACTCAGTCAACATATTATTGATATAGTCTAGAACACGAACAAGTCGCGTTTAATGAAGTGTGAAGCATTACATCCAAAGAAAGAACTATCTAAAGTTGCCTTGCACATGACAAGCGACAGAACGGAAGTCATTCATTTCCAATGGAGAGTAGTCTGGGAGCTGCATGGAGTTCTGATCATCTCCGTATGCGGAAAATTTCGATCCGAATTGAGCTGCAGATCCGTTGAAATAATTAAACTTCTGTGACTAGACTGTATGCAACCAGATGTGATGTATTCCAGTGTTTTCTGTGCGCGGAAAGATGAGAAATAGGAGTTTTTTCATTATTTTTTAAGCAGAAAAAAAGTCTACATTAAAAGCAAAACATTTCTATTCATAAATGAGTAATAACAAATGAAAAATTTTCATGTTGTCTCCACATTCCCTCCTAAACTTATAGCGGTCTGTGAGTTTCTAGTATTATTACATTCAACCATGGTGAACTCCTTTATTTCAGACACTGCGAGAATCAGCTTCTCTCCCATGGTGCACGACAAAACTGAAAATTCTGTGCGACAGATCAGGGCTGTCCAAACTCAGTCCGGTGTCCTGCTGACTTCAGCTCCAACTTGCTTCAACACACCTGCCAGGAAGTTTCTAGTATATCCAGTAAGAGCTTGATCAGCTGCTTCAGGTGTGTTTGATAAGGGTTATAGCTAAACTCTCCAGGACTGTGGCCGTTTCTCAATATGCGTTCTTCAGCAGTCTTGCGTCCTCGTGTTCTCGTGTAATGTCATCATCAGCTGCCAAAGTTCAGTTCCAATACTCAAGACCGCAAGAACAGAGGATGTATGAAACTTCCCGGATGTGATCTTGATATCGAGGACACACCAATGCAGACTTGAGCACCGATCTCGCTCTAGAAATCCCAGAAGTCATTGCGACTGGAGGTGGGGAGAGCAGCATTTTATCTAGATTTATTATTAAAGTTTAGAGATATCATTTATTTACCTCAGGAGTTTCTCTGAATGAAACGGTGAATATAATCATCACCATGGACATCTTAATAAAGGAATGAACACATTAAGTGTGTTTATTTGCAGAAATTCCTATTAAGATCTGTTTTATTTATATTGTGCAGAGTATATTGATAATGTTTTATGCAGAGTATATATTTTAAAAGGAGAAAATCAATAAATCGCTGTATGAATGCTGTAATGTTTAAATCATTTACCATTTAAAACGTGTGAAGGTCACGTGAACCTTAGGAAGAACGCAGCATCTCATTTCTCACAGGACGCGTTCTCTGCCCTCGCGGTCGCTCCAAGTTCATTCTTCCGAGGACACCTGGCAAGACTGGCCTCCACAAGAACGCATTGCGTTCTTGGAATTGAGAAACAGCCACCGACCTTCCAGGAGCGAGTGTGGACACCCCTGATCTAAGCAAAATGGAATCAGGCATCTCTAGCTCCGCCCACACTCCTCCTCTTTGCCCATTTTTGGTCATCTGGAAGTTGACAAGCTGGTGACGGTTGGCTCCGCCTACTTTATGCTTCATTTGCGCTCTTCAGAAACCTTTGAGTGACATCATGGACATCTCTATATGTTTTCACAGTCTACAGAAGAGTTCGGCTGCAGTGTACTGTATATGTTTTTGTGGTTTACCGAGCGTCTGGTGTGCAGGTGGTAAAGCCATGGGCGGCTGGGATGGAGGAATCCGTGTGCCGGGTATATTCCGCTGGCCTGGTCGTCTGGCTGCGGGAAGAGAAGTGGCAGAACCCACCAGCCTGATGGATGTTTTTCCCACAGTGGTGAAGCTGGCCGGAGGAGAGCTGCCGAAAGACAGGTAATACACACACCTGTACACATATAATACACACTCACTTAAAGGTGCTGTATGTCAGTGTTTGACTCAGACAAACACCATGATATGTGTGCAGATATTCAGAAACATGCTCAGTGAACATTCCTGTTCATCTGGAAAACACTGCTGAAGTCAGATAATCTGCTGTGAGCATGTTTTCTGTGCCGGAACGCATGTCTTTGCTTTGGTCCCTTTAACCCACCCACTGTCAGTTTAGCCAATTATATTTCACCACCCTGGGTTGCCAGATGGTGGAAAACAGCATATTTAATTCATTCATTCACATTCATTCATTCAGAAATGCTCTCATAGCATGCATCTGTGACTGAGATGCGACCTCCGGTGGACAGTAGCAGACTCCCAAATGAGACAGATTCAGAGTTCCACATGAGGAGGTTATTAATCAGCAAACAATTGTTTGAGTTGTCTGAGTTGTTTCCAAGAGTTTGATTACTTTGGTCGCCGGATTTCCAATTATTTACAATGTTTTCTTACAGAAACATTCATTAAATAAGTTACTGATGTGCATTAATGTTATATATATTTATCTTTAAACAAGCGGGAATCTCATGCGACAGTACAAAACAGTACTGCTGCTTCAGGATATTTCAGATATATGGACACATCGGATAATTAAGTGGAGCAATCCACACCACACGCAACTTGATCTTCTATTGTTAAATGAATTTGATAAGAAGTGTGCAACATTTTCACGCTAGAAAGCAAAGCTGTATGCAGGAATGTTACTGATATGCTGCCATGGCTCCTTTAAATACAAGATCAATGTAGTGACCTTGGATGCTCTCACCGTTTTCGGTGTGAACGCACAGTAACCCTGTCTCCTAACAACACACTACGAGATGAGATACGCAGTGATGAGCAGTTTGGCTGTTTGCAGCAGATGAAACAGGACAGAAGTGTAAACACAGCCATTCAGCAGCACATAATAGAGCACTCACTGCACTCCAGCACAACGCTGAGCTTTATAATCTAATGAACACACATTAAAGCTCTTGAACATGAGTAAATGTAGATGCTGGATCACTGATATGTGTTGGTTTGCTCTGAGTCTCAGTTCTAGAGTTCAGTTTCAGACGCTTTATTGTATTCTGCAGATCTGAGCTGAACTATCTGCTGCTGCTGTCAGTAGTGTGCTGATAAATGTCATGTCAGACTCACATTATTAGCATTTAACACTGAATAAAGCACATGAGCTGTAGCTGATCAGTGTCAGTTTTCTGTTGTTCAGCTGTGAAAGCCGTTTCTAATAGATCAATTCGAAGTGTTGGTTGGGACAAAAACTCATTTTAACATGGAGAATATTCCTACTATTGCATGCTGTTGCTTTTAGTTAAAACGCGGTTTAAATCACTCACTCCTGTCCTCAATCTGTCAACCTGTGCTTGCGTTTGTTTTGATACAGAAGTGCAATACCTAGTTCAACCACTGGGTGTCAAATAACATACTGCACCTTTAAACAGCACACTCACTCAAACACTGAAGAGTGTTCAGCTGGTGCTGCAGAAAGACAAAATAACCCATTGAGCACTTCATGCCTTGCAAATAGTACATACTATAGTCATATATGTGTACTTAGGGCGTACTCACATTATGCCATCCGTACCGTGCCCAGGCCCGTTTCCCGGATCGTTTGAGAAGTGTGAGTGCGCTAAATCGGGCTCAAGCACGGTTCACTTGGCCGGCCCTGGCCCGATTGGAAGAGGTGTGCCTGAGCGCGGTTCACTTGGGCTTTGGCGCGGTACACTTGTGTGTGTGTGTGAGTGCAAAACGTGCCAAAGTCCGAAACTGAAAGCGAGACGTGACTTTAAGGGGTTGTTTCATATGGATTTATTAATCATTCTTACTGTTCAGTGATCGCAAACTGCCGTAGCTTATTAAAGACGCAAAACCCTCACTGCACGTCAGCTGCGCGCCTTCAGCAGACCTGGCAGATCTGTTCGGCGAAATATCTGACTGCGTGTCTCCGCATCCCTAAGGACTGTTTGGTGAAATATTTGACAGCATATCAAACGACTGACATGATATAACTAGAGAAATCTCCACTGTGCTGCTGAGCGAGAGAGCGCTTCTCACTGAACAGCACAGCAGTAATGACGTAAGCGTGCCGAAGCCCGTTTGTGGTGTGAGCGCAGGCCGTCGGGGGAGACGGGAGGGGGGACAAGCGTGCTTTGGCCCGGTTCGAGGCAACTGTACCTAGTGTGAGTACGGCCTTAAACTCTCTGGCATGCACTTGGAGACACCCTAGAAACCATCTGTCAAACTTTACCCTAACAACACCCAGCAGAAAAACATCCCAACTTAACCCTAGCAGCCAACCAGTGATCAGCCTAATTTCACTCTAACAACACCTTAGCAACCACCCATCTAACATCCTAACAATGTTTTTGTGTGTGTGTGTGTGTGATGTGTGTATTTGTATGTGTGTGTAGGCTCCTGGATGGTCATGATCTGATGCCGCTGTTAGAGGGCAGCAGCAGCCGCTCTCAGCATGAGTTCATGTTCCACTACTGCGGCATGTATCTGAACGCTGTACGCTGGCACCCACAGAACAGTGAGTGACACACACACACACACATACACACACATACACACACACACACCAGAATTGTGTACATTTTCAATTTCGATTCCAGTGATAAACATTAATGCACAGAGCACAGCATCCTACATTTACGTGATGCACTGTGTGCATGTTTTACTAAACAGATAGGTCTTTAATCTAGTGTTGAACTGAGAGAGTGTGTCTGAGCCTCGGACATTATCAGGAAGGCTATTCCAGAGTGTAGGAGCCATAAATGAGAAGGCTCGACCTCCTTTAGTGGACTTTGCTGTTCTAGGTACTACCAGAAGCCCTGAGTTTTGACATCTTAAAGAGCGAGTTGGATTGTAGCGAGACAGAAGGTTAGATAAACAGGAGCTAGATTATTTACAGCTTTATAGGTGAGGAGTAATATTTTAAATTCAATACAAACTGAGCAGGCAGCCAGTGTCAGGAGGATAAAATTGGGCTAATATGATCATATTTTCTAGACCTGGTCAGAACTCTGGCTGCTGCAGTTTGTACTAGCTGAAGTTTGTTAATAGAGGATGCTGGACAGCCAGCAAACAGAGCATTACAGTAATCCAGCCTAGAGCTCATAAAAGCATGGACTAGCTTTACACAATCAGACTCAATACACACACATACAACATACAGACAGACTGACTACACACACACACAGACTATACCAACACAGATACACATATAGACTCATATACACTCTCTCTCTCTCTCACTCTGTTCCGTCTCCTCCTCAGGCTCCTCCATCTATAAGGTGGTGTTCTTCAGCCCAGTGTTCTCCCCCGCGGGCTCCAGTGGCTGCTTCAGCACGGGCAGCTGCATGTGTCACAAACCGCATGTGACGTACCACAGCCCCCCGCTGGTGTTCCTCATCAGCAGCGACCCATCAGAGAGCGTCCCGCTGACAGAACAGACAGACCCGCGGGTTCCCGAGGTCCTGCAGAGGGTGCAGCGCGCAGTGGAAGAGCACAGGAGGAGTCTGACACCTGTAGAGATGCAGCTCACCTGGAGGAAGACGCTCTGGAGACCCTGGCTGCAGCCCTGCTGCGGGACATTCCCATACTGCACCTGTTCTGAGGAGGACACACACACTACTGGATGAGGACACACACACTGCTGTGGGACACTCTCAGACTGCACCTGTGCTGAGGAGAAGGACACAAACACAGCTGAATGAGGACACACACACGCATTCACCTCTCATGCTCACACACATCTCCCAGACAAACACTAAGGGTGTACTCACACTATTTACAGTCGTCTGTACCGTGCCGAAGCGCGCTTGTCCCCCTCCCCTCTCCCCCGAAGGCCTGCCCTTACACTATTATCGTCCGAACGAGAGCTCACTTCCGTCATACATGATGCTCTGGGGTGCGTTTCCCAAACAATGACGTAACTCGCGGCTGAACTATCATAGTACGATGCATCATTTGGGAAAAGAATGATGTAGTGACGAGTGTTTCCCAAAACCCGTAGTTTCTCTGTTGCAGATCCATCGCTTGAACCACGTTAGGTAAAATCATAGACTGTAAAAGATAGGGATGTAGTATCCGTGAAGCTACAAGTAGGCGTGGCCTACCGTCGCCATTTTGTTCGCGCGTCATCGCACTCACGTCGGGATACCAAACAAGGGCACAGAGGCGGAGAGTGGGCGGAGCTACAGACACCTGCTGGCATTTAGCTTGGACCTGGCTTTAGACACACTTTACTTTGGGAGAAACGCTGAATACTTTATAACCTGTGACACACTTGTGTTCTGACCACATGTGCTGGGCTGTACACTATATCAATAAAGTGTTTAGACTTTTCAAAACACTGCTGTAATACATTACAGCAAAAAACATTGCTCTTATGATGTTTTCCTGCAGGAGGAATCACTTCCAAACACTTCAGATAGAGTCTGTGATGGTTAATGTAAGACTATTGATGAACTCCAGCAGAACACTGTATGACAACGCTTCAGATGACTGATCTAGAGCCTACAGCTAATCAATCTGACAGATTCTGCGGTACATTACAGCTCTAAAGAAAATTACAGATGATAAATGATCACAAATAAAACAAATACATGTATAGAGATAGTGTATAACTTTACTCATATGGGAAACGGAGGCAACGTGAATGGTTTGTGAGCACAATTAAGTGCACACAGCATCCCATATCATCTGATAATTGTAAGAAATAAGTCCAAAAGGCAGCTGACTGTGTAAAGCCACATAAAACAACACACAAATATGATGAATCTGCCGAGTTCAGCCGGAATCAGCTGAGGTGATGTGACCAGCGAGACCCAGCTGTCACTCAAGTGGCCACGCCCTTAATTATGCAGACTCAATATAACCTAATATAAAGGAAACTGATGAGTTATAAATAACTTCACCTCTCAAAGTTGTCATGAAGGGTAATATTAGCTTAATGAACCAAAATCGTTCTTTGTAGCAGGCTGTAAACACCTTTATTTCTGCTGTAAAGTTGACCATTCTAACAGTGAGCTCAATTGAAATCTGCTCAATTATGCAGCCAGTACTAGCGGAATTTCGATGAATTGCAGTTTCAGTTACTTCCGTATTGACTTCTCGAGAGAGAGTTTCAGAGTACTGGTTATACTGTAAAACGCCCATAATGATGCTATAAACTGGGTGTAGTAACTACTGTACTTCTTTAGAGCAGAAGCCCATCATTTATTTGTGCAGATTATATTGATTTACACGCACACATTAACAAAATCTAATATTAGTTTTGGTAAAAGCGTGCACTCGCTTTCCATATTAACTGAAATACATGCAAACGGCACATATAGAGCCTGTGTTTCCTTTACTAATATTACTGAGAACATTACATAGTCTATTCTAAAACACATACAATCACTTACAAATGCTGACACCTATTCTAACATCATATATAAATCAGATAAATAAATAAATGATGAGGCGATTTATTAAGAAATTACATTTATATTTATTAGGAAATTAAAAAATCCTACTTTAATAGTAATATTAATTAATGTTGATCATTAAGTAGGATATTGTTCATTTCTTTTTTTTTTTGTTTTTGGGAAAAGTCTACTTTTACAATTTGACACCTGTAAGAATGTTAAAATGTTCTGAATGAATAGGGCATAGGGGGGATAACGGAATAGAACACAGCCAGGAACTGTTTCTAACCGCAGCTCCAGAGGTGTAGTTGCAAGTGCACAAGTTTGCAGAATGTCCGTTAAAACGATGGATTTGGGAAACGCCAAATCAACAAGCTATTTTTGTAACCACACAACTTGCGACCTTAGTTGGCTAACGATGGTTTCGGGAAACGCACCCCTTGTTAGTTGAACAGAAGAGTGGCGCTCTCGCTCAGCACAGTGGACATTGCTGCAGTGATATGGCTTTAGTGGTTTGACACACGGGCAGATCTTCTGCTGAACAGATCCAGCACTGTTGAGGCTCATTACTGTTCAGGTGCTGCAGGAGGTTTGCTGAAGGTGCAGTGGGGGCTTTGCATCTTTCATAAACTATGACACCTCTCGTTCTATGAACAGTAAGAATGATTAATAAATCCATATGAAGCAGTCTCTTACCTGACGTCACATCTTCACTTTAACGCTCAGGCGCACTTTGCACCCACACTACAAGTGTACACCTCTACACAACAAGTCTGGCACACCTATTCCAATCGAGCCAACTGAACCACGCCTGAGCCTGATTCACAGCACTCACACTTGTCAAACGAATTGGGAAACACGGTGGGAACGGTTCAGATAGCATAGTGTGAGTACGCCCTGATACTCAGACATATCACTCCCCCTCTCATCTATACACACACACACTCATTCACTTCCTCTCTCATGCACACACACTCCCTCTCTAACACTCACACACAGCAGGATGAAGGCTAGACACCGCTGAAGATCTTTGCTGACACAGCAGATGCTCATGAGAAACAGGACTCATCCCTCAGGGGTTCAGAGAGTGAAATGTTCACCGTTTAGACATCACAGCGAGTCTCACTGTCAGAGCTCAGAGTCCTCCTCAATGCAGAGAGGTTATATATTACGCATTATAATCTTTCTGTAATTGTAATAACCTGAGAAACAGGTTAAAGGCATGTTTGTTTACTGCGCTCATCTTCTAGACTGAGCTGATGCTGGAGAACAGCACATTCACAACAACAACAACAACACAATGACTTCAGTAAATAATGGATTCTACAAATATTACACGAACCAAACATGGGATCATTTTTAAAACTGAAATTAAACTGAAATGACACTTTTTACCCAATGTTTGGGTTACAGCAGCCCAGCATTTATTATTATTATAATATTTTAGTGTGCTTCCATCTGACAGTACTGCTTAAAACCCAATCCACAGCTCTGTCCTCATGATATTTTCCACTGTTCTCATGTTTGTGGCCATACAGTAAACTAATGCAGTGAGAACTCATTTACAGCGTCTGATAGTGTTGTTAATAATGCAGTAGTTGATGGTTTAATCCTGTTAGATGACATGGCATCACTGCAGCGTTCACACACCATTATCTGTGCACTGCAGTTTCTCTTAATGCTTTCACCTGAAATCATTCAGCTAGTGTTACTGTAAACAATCATCAAAAACTGCAGCAAGAGTGTGTGACCACAGGGTGGCGCTGCCCGCACACACACGCTGAACCAAAGCTTTCATTTTTAAATTAAGCTTAAATGAACATACAAAATACTAATTAATCACAGTGAGAATAATCATAAATCGCAAATAATCCAAACAGCAGCAATAAAACAGATTATTAAATGAATATAATAATAATAATCATTTAAAGAATACAACTTACACACAACTCAAGGGGCTCCCTCTGTAACAGAAGAGCTTCAGAAGATGAGCTGCTGAAGTTTCATGGCTTTGCTTATGATGAAGAAGCGTCAGGGATTTGAAGACCATGAAAAAATAAAGTAAAACAGTGTGTGTGTGTGTGTGTGTGTCTGTGTGTGTGTGTGTGTGTGTGTGTAGTGAAGTATGTAGAATACTACATAAATTAAACCAAGCATTGAATTCTTCTTTGAATTAGCATAAGTAAATGTTTTAAAGACTTCTTGAAACATGCATTCATCATAATCCATGTTAAATCTGTGCCTGAGGAAGAGCTGTCAGGGATAAAGGTTAATAATCATTTTAAACACAAATGATCTGTTTTGATACACACACACACACACACACACACACACACACACACACACACACACACACACACTGGACTGAGAGATTTGATTTCTACAATATACTGTAATCAGGTGTACAGTACAATTGTTTAATAAAATATATCATTTATATGACCTTTTTGATCTTAATTTCCTTCATATTCCTCCACAAGGTTATAATAATAATCATTTTCAGATTTAAGTCCAACACTATTTGCACACTTGATCTTTTTTAGCAAATTTTATAGTTGCTTTTTTCATGAATATATTTGTATTTATTCAGCTCCAAGTCAAACAAATGTATGCAAATAAAAAAAACTAGATACTCACCGGCCAATTTATTAGGTACACCTTACTAGTACTGGGCTGGCCGCCCATTTGCCTTCAGAACTGCCTTAATCCTTCATGTCAGAGATTCGACAAGCTACTGGAAATATTCCTCAGAGATTTTGCTCCATATTGTCATGATAGCATCACACAGTTGCTGCAGATTTGTCGGCTGCACATCCATGATGCCAATCTCCCGTTCCACCACATCCCAAAGCTGCTCTATTGGATTGAGATCTGGTGACTGTGGAGGCCATTTGAGTACAGTGAACTCATCGTCATGTTCAGCAGTCTGAGATGATTGAGCTTTATGACATGCTGCGTTATCCTGCTGGAAGTAGCCATCAGAAGATGGAGACACTGTGCTCATAAAGGGATGGACATGGTCAGCAGCAATACTCAGGTAGGCTGTGGCGTTGATGCTCAATTGGTACTAATGGACTCAAAGAAAATCTCCCCCACACCATTACACCACCACCACCAGCCTGAACCGCTGATACAAGGCAGGATGATCCATGCTTTCATGTTGTTGAAGCCAAATTGTGAGTCGAGCATCCGAATGTGTCAGCAGAAATGGAGACTCATCAGAGCAGCAACGTTTCTCCAATCTTCTATTGTCCAGTTTTGGTGAGTCTGTGTGAATTGTAGCCTCAGTTTCCTGTTCTTAGCTGACAGGAGCGGCACCCGGTGTGCTCTTCTGCTGCTGTAGCCCATCCGCCTCAAGGTTGGACGTGTTGTGTGTTCAGAGATGCTCTTCTGCAGAGCTCGGTTGTAACGAGTGCTTATTTGAGTTACTGTTGTCTTTCTATCAGCTGGAACCAGTCTGGCCATTCTCCTCTGACCTCTGGCCCCATCAACAAGGCATTTGCGCCCACAGAACTGCTGCTCACTGGATATTTCCTCTCTGTCGGAGCATTCTCTGTAAACCCTAGAGATGGTTGTGCGTGAAAATCCCAGTAGATCAGCAGTTTCTGAAATACTCAAATCAGCCCGTCTGATGCCTAAATGCAGTGAGCTGCTGTCATGTGATTGGCTGATTAGACATTTGCTTAAATGAGCAGTTGGACAGGTGTACCTAATAAAGTGGCCGGTGAGTGTATATTCCAGAAGGCTATATATATATATATATATATATATATATATATATATACACACACACACACACACACACATATATATATATATATACACACATACATATATATATATATACATATGTATATAGATTACAAAAAAATAAAAAAAGAGTTCATTTGAGTCGTTTGATTCACTGGGAGACTGGAATGAATCTTCTAACAGAATGTTGGATGGAGTTCATCTGTGCACACATTAAACGCTGAACATCCGTCTGGTGCTTCTGAAGTGGATTAATATCACTAAGCGATTCTATTTTTAAAGCTTTAAAGTTTGACTTTTGGGGTTTCCTCTTTCCCTCGGCTGTAAAACGGCTGCTTATTACAATCTGTGGGAAGCTGAAAAATGTCTCTGATTCTGCGTTTCTACAGACGCGACTGAATTCGTGAATCACTTCCAAAGGCAGAAGGAAACACTCAAGAACAGTGGCGGTGTGGTCAGTAAAGACGGAGCTCTACATGCTTCCACATCTCTAAAATCTCACACAGATCTCATCATCAATAACAGCAATGATCTGATGGAAACAGCTCAGGCCTCATGCTCACCCTTTACCTCAGGCATTGATGTTTGCCTGGACCAGGCGGCATCCTGAGCAGCTGCTGTGGTGGTCATGGAGTAGTGGAGAGCATGAGACTGATTTCTGTGACGCTCCAGCAACAGACGAGTCTTTGCTGACGTCCAGCTTCTCCAGCGCCTAGACTGCAGCTCTGCACAAGACGTTTGGCCAGAGGAGAAATGGTCGTGCCCAGCTGAGCCTGGCTTCAGTCCAGGTTTTTTTTTTCTTCACTTTCACAAAATTGGTGAAGTTTGTTCCTCTGCTATCGCCACTGGCCTGCATGGTTCAGGATCTGTAGAGCTGTGCATTGATGGATTTGCTCTTCAGTGTTTGGACTCTCAGAAGTGATTATTAAACCACACTGAACTGAACTTAAACACTGAACTACACTGTTCCAATTTACTATGATCTTCTATGTGAAGCTGCTTTGACACAATCTACATTGTAAAAGTGCGAGAGAAATAAAGATGAACTGAGTGTTTGCTGTGATTTACACCATTTTAAGTGGTAAATGGGGGTCTGGGCTCTGGCTGGGCCACTCAAGCACATTCACAGAGTTGTTGTTGTGCCGCTGCATTGATATGTTGGCGGTGTGCTTTGGGTCATTGTCCTGCTGGAAGATGAAGCGTCGCCCCAGTCTGAGGTGGAGAGCACTCTTGTGCAGGTCTTCATTCAGGATGTCTCTGTACATCGCTGCATTCATCTTTCCCTCTATCCTGACTAGTCTTTCAGTTCCTGCTGCTGAAACACATCCCCACAGCATGATGCCAACACCACCATGCTTCACTGTAGGGATGCTGTTAGCCTGCTGATGAGCGCCGCCTGCTGTTCTCCAAACGTAACGCCTGGTGTTCACTCCAAACAGTTCAGTTTGAGTCTCATCAGAGCAGAGAGTTTAGTTTCTGATGCTCTGAGAGTCCTTCAGATGGCAAACTCCAGGCGGGGAGTGTCTTCCGTCTGCCCGCTCTACCATACAGATGCCTGATTGGTGGATTGCTGCACAGATGGTTGTCCTTCTGTAAGCTTCTCCTCTCTCCACAGAAGAACACTGGAGCTCAGATAGAGTGACCATCGAGTTCCTGAATAAGGCCCTTGATGGCCGGCCAGCTCTAGGAAGAGTCCTTGTGGTTAAACATCCTCCACTTACGGATGATGGAGGCTGCTGTGCTCACTGGAGCTTTCAGAGCAGCAGAAATATTTCTGTAAGCTTCCCCAGCCTTGTGCTTCCAGACAATCCTGTCTAGGAGGTCTACAGACAGTTCCTTTGACTTCATGCTTGGTTTGTGCTTTGTCATGCACTGTTGACCCTGGGCCCTTATATAGACAGGTGTAGCCTTTTCAGATCATGTCCATCAGCTGAATTGAGCACAGGTGAACTCCAATGAAGCTGCTGAAACATCTCCAGAATGATCAGTGGAGACAGAATGAACCTGAGCTCAATGTAGAGCTTCACGCCAAAGGCTGTCAGTACTGATGTACATGTGATTTATCAGCTTTTATTTTTTATTCATCAAAACTTTCTTCTCATTGTCATTATGGGGGATTGTGTGTAGAATGTTGAGGAAATCAATCAGTTTAATCCAGTTTGGAATAAGACTGAAACATAAACAAATGTGGGAAAAGTGAACATTGAGCAACTAAAGGGCACAGCACCCTAGCAACAAGCCAGAACACCCTGGTGCCAACCACATGGTAACACACAAAACACTATATTCAATACTAAGCCCCAGTTTACAATGAAGTGAGGTTTGAGAAATGACAACACTGCTGCATAACAATGAGTGAGACACGAGGAAACAAACCTCACTGACACTTGACAGCTTCATAAATGTCCAACATGAGTCTATGATGATTATTTACGTATCTGACTATGTTTATATAGACAGATGCATCTGCATGCGCAGGAGAAGAGAGATGAGGCATCTGCTGGCGTGTTTGATTAAATAAACAGCACAACATCCAGACGCTTTAAACGATGAGCTTCACGAGAGCTTCTCTGAGCAATCGTGTGTCCATCACTGTCCTTCAGCTCCATGTGTTTCAGATCTGCTGCTGAACTCCTACTGACACAGAGAAATGCAGGAAAACAAACTGATATATCAGTTAAATCAAGCTAAAGCAGTCTTCAGAGTGTTCATTTTTCAATATGCTGCGAGTAAATGCAGGATAATGCAATAGGGGAATGCAAACCTGTCTAATGTTTGATGATTGAACGCATTTTTCCTTGTGGATTGCTCACTGAGTTTTGCGAGACTTTAATGAAGAATGCAGTTTTTTTTTTGTAGGAAAACATTCATTCATTTATTAATTTTCCTTCAGCTTAATCCTTTATTCATCAGCGATCACCACAGCGGAATGATCCGCCAAGTTATCCAGCACATTGCAGATGCCCTTCCAGCTGCAACCCAGTACTGGGAAACACCCATACACACTCATTCACACACACAGTCATTCACTACAGGCAGTTTAGTTCATCAATTCCCCTATAGCGCATGTGTTTGGACTGTGGAGGAAATCCACGCCAACACAGGGAGAACATGCAAACTCCACATAGAAACAGCAACCGGCCCAGATGGGGCTCAAACCAGCAACCTTCTTGCTGTGAGGACACAGTGCTCACCACTGAGCCACCGTGACATCCTAACCAAGACAAATTCCCAGAATAACAACATATAAACAAAACAAAAATGCATGAACAAAAAATGCATAAAGAAACACAAACAAAATCAAAACATAACAAACATTAACAAAACATAAGGTAAAAGGTCTGAGAAATGTAAGATCTGAGAATCGGAGGAGTTTGTTGAGTGAACACTACACTCTCTCTGAGGAAGGTTTGCCTATTGAAGTGTTCCTCCTCCTCGTATATTTCCCATCACCTTCACCTTCTCCAGAAGTGCAGATTCACTACAGCATTACTCTCTGTGCTGGTGTGTTTTACCCTCCTGACCGCGAGCGCTCATGTTTTGATGTGAAAATGAAAAGCACGTGTGTCTAATCCTCTCTCACTATTCAACAGAAACATGAGACGACGACACACACACACACACATACACACACACACACACACACACACACACACACACACACACACGCACACACACACTCATTAAACCACTCAAAACTCAGCTCATCACTTCTGTTCTCTACAGACCTCAGAATACAGTACAGTATTTATTTATGAGCACATTTAAAAACAATCCAAGTGTAGAAGTAAAAGATGTCATTTCATTTATTTATTAAGATAGAATTTACTATGATTTCACTAGACTCCTAAACCAAATACTGCACTATTGACTTCACTATAGCTGCTAAATGTCTGAGTAAGGTGATTCTGAAGGAGAAAGAGGCGTTTGATTCATAAAGCAGCTGAATTTGGTCTGTTAATCTGTTCAATCACTTCACAAACCGCACTGAACAAACTCAGTCAGAACTCAGTCAAACAGACAGACACAAACAAAGACGGACAGACAGACACAAACAAAGACAGACAGACAGACAGACAGAGGGACAGCTGCTGTTCAGGTGTGGTCTCGCTGCTTCAGCTGTTCAGTTTAGTGTCAGATGTTTTGCTGAAGCTGCTTTTAAACTCCTTCAGTGATGTTAAGATGAGCTGAACAAACTAGTCAGTCTCACTCTCCTGTCTTTATAATTCGTTAAATGGAACAATTACAATGAAGACTAAAATTAATATAAAATAATGCATGATTAACTATCAATAAATTAATATCCAGATAAAAATAATGCAATATAAAACTGAATTAAGATACAAACAAGTAACAATACAAATACAGTTACCATATGAACACTTGGGTTAACAATAACCATATTCAGTAAAACATTCTAGATACAAAATTCATATCTATAAAAACTACATAGGTAGGAAGTTAAACAGCGATGACAAACTAACAAAAAAACAACACAAAAAACACTCATACAAGGAAAAATAGTGTAGTAATTTATAGTAATTTTGAATTATACTACAGTAAAGTACTTGAAATAAATTGTTGGGGTGATTCTACAGTTGCTATGGTAACACAACAACTATAGTAATTGATCTGTTGTGACTCTACAGTTGCTATGGTAACAATAATTATAGTAACTGATCTGTTGTGGTGATTCTACAGTTGCTATGGTAACAATTATAGTAATTGATCTGTAGGGGTGATTCTTCAGTTGCTATGGTAACAACTAAAGTTATTGATCTGTTGTGGTGATTCTACAGTTGCTATGGTAACACAACTATCGTAATAATCTGTTGTGATGATTCTAAAGTTGCTATGGTAACAACAACAACTAAAGTAATTGATCTGTTGTAGTGATTCTACAGTTGCTATGGTAACACAACAACTATAGTAAAAATCTGTTGTGGTGATTCTACAGTTGCTATGGTAACACAACAACTAAAGTAATTGATCTGTTGTAGTGATTCTACAGTTGCTATGGTAACACAACAACTAAAGTAATTGATCTGTTGTGGTGATTCTACAGTTGCTATGGTAACACAACAACTATAGTAATAATCTGTTGTGGTGATTCTACAGTTGCTATGGTAACACAACAACTAAAGTAATTGATCTGTTGTGGTGATTCTACGGTTGCTATGGTAACAACAACTATAGTAATAATCTGTTGTGGTGATTCTACCGTTGCTATGGTAAAGTAATTGATCTTTTGTGGTGATTCTACGGTTGCTATGGTAACACAACAAATATAGTAATAATCTGTTGTGGTGATTCCACGGTTGCTATGGTAACACAACAACTATAGTAATTAATGACCCAATACTGTGGTTTTCTACAGCTGTAGGGCCAGATGGAATCTGTGGTGGTTTTTCTATTTCTGCAGAGAAATTTGTAGAAAACAAATCTGTGCATTCATGCAGAATAATTTTGTGAGTATCATAACTAAAAAGTTAAAATGTTAAATAAAAAAAAACATTTTTAACTTTTATTTAATGTTTTCAATGCATATCTATCTAGATCCACTTATTCGGTAAACAAAGCAAGTCTCTTATATAATATAGAAATACAGCACTACAGTATACAACAGAGAGAGATCGACTTAAGTCACTTGTTTTATAATGATGTGATCAGCTGTAGTTTGAAATTAGTTTTCCTCTAAGGTTTTATTGTGCGGTTTGTCGCCATCTTGTGGCAGAACGTCAACTGTCTTTGCTCTGCTCAGTATGACAGGCTGATGGCTGCTGACGCACTGATTTCTGAAATTATGAATATTTAAAATAGGCACTGTGCTTATAAATAAACTGCAGAGCTGCAATCTAAACAACTACATTCTCTCCTAAAAAGCCTCATGGTGTTGTCCAACAGCTGCAATATTTGTCAAGATGTAGTGAGTTTATTGATCTGCTGTCACTCTGTGTGGGCGGAGTAATACACAAGGGTGAAGAGGCTGTACGAGTGCTGATATGGCAGAATATCACACAGCTATCAACCAATCAAATTCGAGAACCAGACAGAACTGTTGTATGTACTGTATATCTTTCCCCCTATATCTCACACACTTTAGGCCCAGGATGACAGAGTTTAAGAGTTTTTTTTAATTACTTTGTTTTTTTAATAAATGTGAGGTTTTTATTGACCAATAATAAGTTATAAATGTAAAAACATAAATGCCAACCTGCACATTGATTTGCATTCTGTATATAAAATGACTCTCAGCATGCTGAAACGCCTCATATTTGACCCAAACTTCAAGAGTTTTCAATAAGTGTGCATTTTATTCTCTGTACTGTACACACACACACACACACACACACAGCTGTAATAAAGCTGACGTCACTGATTCTGCATTTGTAAATCATTAAGCATTAATATAACAGCGCAGTGGGAATGAGAGAGAAATGGGTCAGAAATGAGGAGGAGTTCAGTCTCAGCGGAGAGATCCACTGTAAAATTTATTACTTGCTTTTTTACTGCCTCAGTTTGTGCTTCATTATGTGGACATCTGGAAATAAGGCAGAGTTAATATGAAAAAATAAAACAGAAAATTCAGCAAAACTCCAGGAGAAAGCTTGGGTTATATTGTATATTTCAGTGGAGTAAAATACACGTGATAATAACCGAACACATTTAACAATGATCAATACAATTTAAATTCATTCATTTTCCTTCAGCTTAATCTCTTAATTATCAGGGGCCGCCACAGTAGAATGAACCACCAACTATTCCAGCATATGTTTTACACAGCAGATGCCCTTCCAGCAGCAACCCAGTGCTGGAAAACACCCCCCCCCCCACCACCACACACACACACACAAAATGGACAATTTAGTTAATCAGTTCCCCTATAGCACATGTGTTTGGACTGGGAAACCGAGCACCCGGAGGAAACCCACACCAACAGAGAGAGACCATGCAAACTCCACTGAAAATAAATACAATTACAATATTTTATTGTCATTTATTTTAATTCAACAAAGTGTTTTATGTATAAAATTAGTACTACTAATAATACCACTATTATCAGGATGATTTTTTTTTTTTTACATAAAATGTAAATTCTTATACTGTTCATTATTTAACATTTAACCATATATTTTTTATTCTTATACTTTTTATATTTATTATTAATAATTATTATTGTATTATTATTATTATTATTATTATTATTATATCATAAAATGTAGATTTTTTATACTATTTATAATGTAATATAGGTTTATTATTACGTAACGTTATTATGATTATGTTATTATTAGTAAACTGGTTTGTCAATTATATATCCAGCTCAGGAATAATTGAATATTTAATAATAATAATAATAATAATAATATAATAACATTAATTAATAATATTATGATGAAATCTGCTGTTTCTAAATGAAAACTGACAATTCAATCTAAACGTGTTTTAAACAAAATATTAAGCAAAAAAATCTTACTATTTTAAACAAATAAATGGCAATAAGCACAGTTAAACATCACACGCTGAAGAAAATAGTTAAAATAAAATGTATTAAAATGTAAAACTTTCATAAAACTAAATTATACATTTAAATAATATAAAACAAATAAAACTGATTACTCAATTTTAATTATATATATATATATATATATATATATATATATATATATATAAATGTAAAAAACAATTAAAATGTATTTATATAAAAAATTTAATCATACATTTTTTCAGATTTATTTAAACATTTAAATAACTAATATTAATAAAAACATAAAATAAAATTATCAATACTTTAAAATTTCAGATAACTATTATTATTTTCTGGTTTACAAAACATACTGCTACACTGCTGTTTTTTAAAAGCAAATATTATTGAAATCTTTCAAAATGCTGTTAGAAACTTCCCTGTTTAATTTAGCGTTACTTGCTGAACTTTAGTAGCAATTTCTGAGCAATAACCACAATTTTAAGCGTTTGTTTATACATGATTGTTTAGAAATAAGTGCGTTTATAAACAAAACACTCATAAAATAAAGAGCTGCAATAGTTTAGACAAATAAAGAAATAATTTATTAGAATATATGAAAGGAGATACAGAAAAAGCATAAACATTGTGTACATGTATGACCATTATTACTGTGGCAAAGTAAAGGAAATGCAGGTAAAATAATGTGCAAACAGGATCCCTGATTTAATTTAACTCAACATTTTCGTACATTGGTTCATATTAGCTAAACAATTAAAAAAAATACACAAAAATAGAAAACTGGTGAGTAAAGTTACACTTCTGGACAAAACAAACCCTTTTCCATCAATTATTCCTGCATTAACTCACAAGGCGGAGCGATTACTCTCAATACTAATAAAGCACAAGCATTCCTCCATATAATTCAGTAGCAACACTGCTTTATCTCATTGTTCGATGTTGGATGTAGTGACTTCTGAAATACACTGTGTTGTCATTATTGCGAGAGGTGCATCAAACATTGAGTTGACCTTATTATAAATTTGACCTTGTGTGTTTAGGATCCAGTTCAGGGAATTAAAAATCCAATTAACAACAAGAACATCTGTTTAATGAGCACCACTTCATTGTACTTTTTATACATGTATTTATTATTATTATTATTATTTTTAGGATTGAGGGGGTAGTATTTATGTCACTAATGCAGGGGTCACCAACCTTTCAGAAACTGAGAGCTACTTCTTGGGTATCATTTAATGTGAAGGGCTTCCAGTTTGATACACACTTCCAAACAAATTTGCTGAATTATTAATAATTAATGATATTCATATATGTGAAGACACTGATCATGTTAATGATTTGTCAACATTGATTGGATAAATATCAACATGCAATACTTCATTTGTCTGAAATTGTTTTTAAAGTTATTTTTAATATATAACTTAATGTCATTTTTAATTTTACACCAATGCGAGAGTGATTTAAAAAGAATAGCTACAAAACAATATTAGACGCAGCTTACTGGTATGTGATGCTATGGTAAGCTAATTTTATAACAGGCCCACGGGCAACTCATGTGATCCATGTTGGTGACCCCTGCACTAATGCTTTGGATAAATTATTTGCTAAATAATAAAATCAATTTTAACTATTTCATTTTATATTTCATGTTATTTTGGCTGTTTTTTTTGTTTAGTTTTAATGCATTTATCTTTGTATGTACCTTTATACAGGCTATATTAATTTAGAAATGCTTTAAATATAGTAAATAATATTAGAAAAAAATATAATTACCAACAAGAAAACTACTATTTTGTGGGATATTTATGTCACTAATAAATACATCAGCTTAATCATAAAATAAATCATGCTAAATAAATAAATCAGTTTAAAAGTGAACTTTTTTTATGGCTTTGTTTTTGGTCTAGTTTTTAATGCATGTGTTTGTATATGTGTGTGTGTGTGTGTGTGTTTGTATATACACACACACGTCAAACTGTAGAGCAGTTCTTCTGACGTCAGCTGCAGATGTGGATGAATGGCGGTGGAAAGTAGTTCCTCATACAAAAGGGTTTTTAGACTCTCTGTGTTTGATTTTCTTATTTATATAAACGATTGTGCCATCGGGACTGTTGTATAAACTCAATATCACACTCGTAGCAGTGCCATATGGCTGTATATCAGTCTGGTTTTTACTTGACGCGTCGGCTTGTTTGCTTGGGTGCGCAGGGCATGATGTCATCTCCGAGTTTGCGGAGGTTTGCTTTGGGTGTGCGTGTCATGATTTCGGCTGGTGGTGCACACTGCATTTTGAGACTCGAGTGAACAGTGCGCGCAGCGCCGCGTTTGATTCGAGTTGAACATAAAACACTCTGAAGAGATTTTGTCTGAAACAGAACGACTGTACACACATTTATGATCCCTGATCATAGAGATAACCAGATGATCAATAATTCCTGACTATAAATTGCAGCAGCCGAGGGAGAGGAGAACGTTTTTATTAAAAGGTTTGGAAAAGCCTGAAGGATGAGTTTGTTAAAGCCAAAAGAGGCCATGGCAGAAGTGGAGACGCAGATACACAATTACAGAGATGTGTTTTTCCACCAGTCACAGGTTTAACACTGATGTACATGTTTAATTTCAAATTTAATACAATTTAATAGTTACAAAATTAAAATGAAGTTATTACAGAACTGTTTCTTTGATAAATGTGAAGGCATATTTAAAGCTGTCAGTTTACAGTATACTGATGCCTGTTTCTCTGGGCTTTATTGGTGATAATGGTCAGGAATGTTGGACCATTATTGCCTTTTCAGCATGATTATAGAACCAAAAACTAGCCAGACAGTACTGTGTAAACTGTAGAGCGGGCTAAAAACAACAAACAAACAAACAAACCAACCATCTGTATTTTTTAGTAAGCAGCCCATGTTCTGTTTTCATTAATACTTTAATAAACTTTAAAAGACAGAGCTGTCCGAGATATGAACACAAGCAAGTGATGCATCCAAGTTTGAAAACATCTTGAATGGGTATAAAAATCCTTAAAATAATTTATAAAAATAATCAAAATAATTAGTTTATAACAGTTAGTTAATGATATGGCGTAGTTCAGGAAACTTCCTACTTCTCTGTTTATGTCTGATTTTACGGTGGGTTTCCTTTGACTGCCCCCTGTCGTTTTAAAGAACATCACAACGGCGAACGCAGCAATCACAAAAGCCTCGTCCATTTCGTGAGGTGCACACGCAGTCAGCGGAGGTGCGTGATGTTGCGCCAGGCGAAAGTATAAATCCAGCTTAAGGCACTCAGCCTGCATCCTCAAGGTAATGCATGCCTCCCACCATTGTGGATATACAGCCATTTGCTCTGCTACGAGAGTGATATTGCTCATATATATATATATATATATATATATATATATACACATACACACACACACACACACACACACACACACACACACACGTAAAGCACTTTGAGGTGCTACTGTATATAAAATTAAGTTCATTATATATTTATTGTAAGAAATATAATGTGGGGCATAAAATAAATAAATACAAAAATCAATTGCACTTTATAATGAGAGACTATTTGGTAAAACTGAAATGTTATAAATAATGTTACTATACTGTTATTAACAAACTGAAAAATGTGGCGAGATCTAAAGGAAGAGGTTTTAGTCAAAAATACCTAAAACAATCAAAACTTCATCAGTGTTGGCTAAATCAGGTTAAAATAGCGGTTTTAAATCTGCGTTTCAGTGCTGAAAAAATAGAGTATATTATTGTTATAAATAATAACCAACAATAAAACTGTAAAATAAAAATGTTTTAAAATGATCTTCATCAGGGCTTTTCACTGAAAGTAAATAAGCGGATATGTTGAAATACTGAATTTTGTGACAATTCTAGAGGTGCAAATCATTAAGTTCATAAATGAATATCCATTGAAAGTACTGAGTGTTTTATTAATTAATAATGAGTGTATTATTAATGATTCAAATTTTGTTTTACAAAAAAAAATATATATACACACACATTCATGTAGAGAGAAGATGCATTAAGTAATGCATAATGCCTAATTATGTTTTTCATTTTCTTTTTCATTCTTTTATAACCTATTTTTACTCATTTTAATTTGTTTTTATCTGTTTTTAATAATTTTTATTGTCTGCATTTTCTGTTCCTAAACTTGTCTTTTTTATTCCTGTTTATGTAAAGCACTTTGAATTGCCACTGTGTATGAAATGTGCTATATAAATAAACTTGCCTTGCCTTAAGTGAACAGTTTTATAAAAAACATTTTTTACTGCACTTTATATAGTGTCATTTATTGTTTTAATAATTTGATGCCACATTATTTACCACATACAAGACCCTCTCATTATAGAGATGTTTAGATAATTAAACTAAATTGACAAACTCATATATTCTTCATTTTAGCTCATGAAGACTCATCTGAAGTGATTTAAGAATATCAAGCGTTCATATTTACAGCACAGTCAGTGTTTATAATGAACCAGAATATCTCTGTCATATTCAGATGAAGGTAGATTGATTTGCCCTATACTGTGAAAATATTTTTCTTTTTCCTATATTTCCCAAATGATGTTGAACAGATTCAGGAGTTGTTCACAGTGTTTCCTCTAATGTTTGTTCTTCTGGAGAAAGTCTTATTTGTTTTATTTGGGCTAGAATAAAAGCAGTTTTTAATAGTTTTAAACCCATTTTAAGGTCAATATTATTGGCCCCTTCAGCAATATTAGTGTTGGATTGTCTCCAGAACAAACCACTGTTATACAATGACTTGCCTAATTACCCTAACTTTACCCTAATTACCCTAGTGAAGCCTTTAGATGTCACTTTAAGCTGAACACTAGTGTCTTGAAGAATATCTAGTCTAATATTATGTGCTGTCATCATGGAGAAAATAAAAGAAATCAGTTACTAAAACAATTATATTTTAAAAATGTTTTGAATGTCTCTGCTAAACACCACTTGGGAAATATATATATATATATATAAAACAACAACAAAAAAAAACTTTACATTTTGACTTCAGCTGCAGTATAAATTTGACAGTGTGATGCAGTTTTCTGGGCGTGTCTGTATCTCAGTTTTCTGGGCGTGTCTGTATCTCAGTTGTCTGGGCGTGTCTGTATCTCAGTTGTCTGGGCGTGTCTGTATCTCAGTTTTTCTGGGCGTGTCTGTATCTCAGTTTTCTGGGCGTGTCTGTATCTCAGTTTTCTGGGCGTGTCTGTATCTCAGTTTTCTGGGCGTGTCTGTATCTCAGTTTTCTGGGCGTGTCTGTATCTCAGTTGTCTGGGCGTGTCTGTATCTCAGTTTTCTGGGCGTGTCTGTATCTCAGTTGTCTGGGCGTGTCTGTATCTCAGTTTTCTGGGCGTGTCTGTATCTCAGTTGTCTGGGCGTGTCTGTATCTCAGTTTTTCTGGGCGTGTCTGTATCTCAGTTTTCTGGGCGTGTCTGTATCTCAGTTGTCTGGGCATGTCTGTATCTCAGTTGTCTGGGCGTGTCTGTATCTCAGTTTTCTGGGCGTGTCTGTATCTCAGTTGTCTGGGCGTGTCTGTATCTCAGTTGTCTGGGCGTGTCTGTATCTCAGTTTTTCTGGGCGTGTCTGTATCTCAGTTTTCTGGGCGTGTCTGTATCTCAGTTTTCTGGGCGTGTCTGTATCTCAGTTGTCTGGGCGTGTCTGTATCTCAGTTGTCTGGGCGTGTCTGTATCTCAGTTGTCTGGGCGTGTCTGTATCTCAGTTTTCTGGGCGTGTCTGTATCTCAGTTGTCTGGGCGTGTCTGTATCTCAGTTTTTCTGGGCGTGTCTGTATCTCAGTTTTCTGGGCGTGTCTGTATCTCAGTTGTCTGGGCATGTCTGTATCTCAGTTGTCTGGGCGTGTCTGTATCTCAGTTTTCTGGGCGTGTCTGTATCTCAGTTGTCTGGGCGTGTCTGTATCTCAGTTGTCTGGGCGTGTCTGTATCTCAGTTTTTTCTGGGCGTGTCTGTATCTCAGTTTTCTGGGCGTGTCTGTATCTCAGTTTTTCTGGGCGTGTCTGTATCTCAGTTTTCTGGGCGTGTCTGTATCTCAGTTTTCTGGGCGTGTCTGTATCTCAGTTGTCTGGGCGTGTCTGTATCTCAGTTGTCTGGGCGTGTCTGTATCTCAGTTTTTCTGGGCGTGTCTGTATCTCAGTTTTCTGGGCGTGTCTGTATCTCAGTTTTCTGGGCGTGTCTGTATCTCAGTTTTCTGGGCGTGTCTGTATCTCAGTTTTCTGGGCGTGTCTGTATCTCAGTTGTCTGGGCGTGTCTGTATCTCAGTTTTCTGGGCGTGTCTGTATCTCAGTTGTCTGGGCGTGTCTGTATCTCAGTTTTCTGGGCGTGTCTGTATCTCAGTTGTCTGGGCGTGTCTGTATCTCAGTTTTTCTGGGCGTGTCTGTATCTCAGTTTTCTGGGCGTGTCTGTATCTCAGTTGTCTGGGCATGTCTGTATCTCAGTTGTCTGGGCGTGTCTGTATCTCAGTTTTCTGGGCGTGTCTGTATCTCAGTTGTCTGGGCGTGTCTGTATCTCAGTTGTCTGGGCGTGTCTGTATCTCAGTTTTTCTGGGCGTGTCTGTATCTCAGTTTTCTGGGCGTGTCTGTATCTCAGTTTTCTGGGCGTGTCTGTATCTCAGTTGTCTGGGCGTGTCTGTATCTCAGTTGTCTGGGCGTGTCTGTATCTCAGTTGTCTGGGCGTGTCTGTATCTCAGTTTTCTGGGCGTGTCTGTATCTCAGTTGTCTGGGCGTGTCTGTATCTCAGTTTTTCTGGGCGTGTCTGTATCTCAGTTTTCTGGGCGTGTCTGTATCTCAGTTGTCTGGGCATGTCTGTATCTCAGTTGTCTGGGCGTGTCTGTATCTCAGTTTTCTGGGCGTGTCTGTATCTCAGTTGTCTGGGCGTGTCTGTATCTCAGTTGTCTGGGCGTGTCTGTATCTCAGTTTTTTCTGGGCGTGTCTGTATCTCAGTTTTCTGGGCGTGTCTGTATCTCAGTTTTCTGGGCGTGTCTGTATCTCAGTTTTCTGGGCGTGTCTGTATCTCAGTTGTCTGGGCGTGTCTGTATCTCAGTTGTCTGGGCGTGTCTGTATCTCAGTTGTCTGGGCGTGTCTGTATCTCAGTTGTCTGGGCGTGTCTGTATCTCAGTTTTCTGGGTGTGTCTGTATCTCAGTTTTCTGGGCGTGTCTGTATCTCAGTTTTCTGGGCGTGTCTGTATCTCAGTTTTCTGGGCGTGTCTGTATCTCAGTTGTCTGGGCGTGTCTGTATCTCAGTTGTCTGGGCGTGTCTGTATCTCAGTTTTCTGGGCGTGTCTGTATCTCAGTTGTCTGGGCGTGTCTGTATCTCAGTTTTCTGGGCGTGTCTGTATCTCAGTTGTCTGGGCGTGTCTATATCTCAGTTTTTCTGGGCATGTCTGTAGATCAGTTTTCTGGGCGTGTCTGTATCTCAGTTGTCTGGGCGTGTCTGTATATCAGTTTTCTGGGCGTGTCTGTATCTCAGTTGTCTGGGCGTGTCTGTATATCAGTTTTCTGGGCGTGTCTGTATCTCAGTTGTCTGGGCGTGTCTGTATCTCAGTTGTCTGGTCGTGTCTGTATCTCAGTTTTCTGGGCGTGTCTGTATCTCAGTTTTTCTGGGCATGTCTGTATATCAGTTTTTCTGGGCGTGTCTGTATATCAGTTTTCTGGGCGTGTCTGTATCTCAGTTGTCTGGGCGTGTCTGTATCTCAGTTGTCTGGGGGTGTCTGTATATCAGTTTTCTGGGCGTGTCTGTATCTCAGTTTTCTGGTCGTGTCTGTATCTCAGTTTTCTGGGCGTGTCTGTATCTCAGTTTTCTGGTCGTGTCTGTATCTCAGTTGTCTGGTCGTGTCTGTATATCAGTTTTTCTGGGCGTGTCTGTATCTCAGTTGTCTGGGGGTGTCTGTATATCAGTTTTCTGGGCGTGTCTGTATATCAGTTTTTCTGGGCGTGTCTGTATCTCAGTTTTCTGGGCGTGTCTGTATCTCAGTTTTCTGGGCGTGTCTGTATCTCAGTTTTTCTGGGCATGTCTGTATATCAGTTTTTCTGGGCGTGTCTGTATCTCAGTTGTCTGGGGGTGTCTGTATATCAGTTTTCTGGGCGTGTCTGTATATCAGTTTTTCTGGGCGTGTCTGTATCTCAGTTGTCTGGGCGTGTCTGTATCTCAGTTTTCTGGGCGTGTCTGTATCTCAGTTGTCTGGGCGTGTCTGTATCTCAGTTGTCTGGGCGTGTCTGTATCTCAGTTTTCTGGGCGTGTCTGTATCTCAGTTTTCTGGTCGTGTCTGTATCTCAGTTTTTCTGGGCGTGTCTGTATCTCAGTTTTTCTGGGCGTGTCTGTATCTCAGTTTTTCTGGGCATGTCTGTATATCAGTTTTTCTGGGCGTGTCTGTATCTCAGTTGTCTGGGCGTGTCTGTATCTCAGTTGTCTGGGCGTGTCTGTATCTCAGTTGTCTGGGCGTGTCTGTATCTCAGTTGTCTGGGCGTGTCTGTATCTCAGTTTTCTGGGCATGTCTGTATATCAGTTTTCTGGGCGTGTCTGTATCTCAGTTTTCTGGGCATGTCTGTATATCAGTTTTCTGGGCGTGTCTGTATCTCAGTTTTCTGGGCGTGTCTGTATCTCAGTTTTCTGGGCGTGTCTGTATCTCAGTTTTTCTGGGCGTGTCTGTATCTCAGTTTTCTGGGCGTGTCTGTATCTCAGTTTTCTGAGCATGTCTGTATCTCAGTTTTCTGGGCGTGTCTGTATCTCAGTTTTTCTGGGCGTGTCTGTATCTCAGTTTTCTGAGCATGTCTGTATCTCAGTTTTCTGGGCGTGTCTGTATCTCAGTTTTCTGGGCGTGTCTGTATATCAGTTGTCTGGGCGTGTCTGTATCTCAGTTGTCTGGGCGTGTCTGTATATCAGTTTTCTGGGCGTGTCTGTATATCAGTTGTCTGGGCGTGTCTGTATCTCAGTTTTTCTGGGCGTGTCTGTATCTCAGTTTTCTGAGCGTGTCTGTATCTCAGTTTTCTGGGCGTGTCTGTATCTCAGTTTTCTGAGCGTGTCTGTATCTCAGTTTTCTGGGCGTGTCTGTATCTCAGTTTTTCTGGGCGTGTCTGTATCTCAGTTTTCTGGGCATGTCTGTATCTCAGTTTTCTGGGCGTGTCTGTATCTCAGTTGTCTGGGCGTGTCTGTATCTCAGTTTTCTGGGCGTGTCTGTATCTCAGTTTTCTGGGCGTGTCTGTATCTCAGTTTTCTGGGCGTGTCTGTATCTCAGTTTTCTGGGCGTGTCTGTATCTCAGTTGTCTGGGCGTGTCTGTATATCAGTTTTTCTGGGCGTGTCTGTATCTCAGTTTTCTGGGCATGTCTGTATATCAGTTTTCTGGGCGTGTCTGTATCTCAGTTGTCTGGGCGTGTCTGTATATCAGTTTTTCTGGGCGTGTCTGTATCTCAGTTTTCTGGGCATGTCTGTATATCAGTTTTCTGGGCGTGTCTGTATCTCAGTTTTCTGGGCGTGTCTGTATCTCAGTTGTCTGGGCGTGTCTGTATCTCAGTTGTCTGGGCGTGTCTGTATCTCAGTTGTCTGGGCGTGTCTGTATCTCAGTTTTTCTGGGCGTGTCTGTATCTCAGTTTTCTGGTCGTGTCTATGTCTGTTTGCATCAGAACACATAAACATAAGTGGATCGGCTGTCGCTGCCCAGCACGTTTTTGGCGGTGCACTTATAAACGCCGCTGTCTCTGCTGGACGGGCTGTGGATCTGCAGCACCCCCTGCGGATGCAGATGTTTATTCCCATAGAGCCGAGGCTGGACATCCACCTTCAGCTGCAGCCCGTCGGGCATCTGCCAGACCACCTCTGCCCGCGGTGAAGCTAAAGACCTGCAATCCAGCGTGAGCGCTACACCCACACGCCCATACGTAACCGCCGCCGGCCCGCTGGTTATACGAGGAGGATACGCGATTACGATGACAGACACTGATAAACTGGAGGAGCCGTGATCATTGGAGATCTGGCAGCGGTATGTTCCTCTATCGTACACTGATGTCCTGTGGATGCTCAGAGTGCCGTTGTTCAGCACTGAATGACGCCCGGATGACTGCGCTCTGCTCAGGACGACTCCGCTCGGGAGCGTCCATGTGAGTTTGGGTGGAGGATGAGCATCTGATACACAATCCAGATGCAGATCTTCTCCATTGATGATGCTGAGGAGAGAGCTGTATTGATTGGTGATCTCGGGCTTTCTGTTGGACACCAGTGTTACGTTTCGTTCAACAAATCCGCCGCTGTTGCGTCCAACACATCGATAAAGTCCTGCATCAGAAGATGACGGCTCCTTAATGAGCAGAGCTCCATCTGATCGATGGTGAAACCGGGAAAAAGTGGTTCCCTGATAAAGAGACGTCCCGTTAGGGAGAGTCCAGGTGATTTGTGGAGCAGGATTTCCTTCGATTGAACAGTTTAGAGTGGTTGGTTTTCCAATGGTCAATTGGATTGAGTCTGTAGGGGAATTTCTTAATTGTGGCTTTATAATATCCTCCGTCACCTCTAGTTTAACATGTAGTTTGGTTTCTCCAAATTCATTTCGTGCAATGCAAATGAGCTCAACGGAGTCGCTCATGCGAACAGCATGAATGTCTAGTGTACCGTTACGGTGAACTGTAATTCGAGAGCCGTAGTATGGTGCTGGAAGCACAACGTTATTGGGAAACAGCCATATAATTCTTGGGAACGGGTTTCCATTTGCTTTACAATCAAAAAGCACACGTTGATCTCTCACAGCAGTCTTACGGATAATCCCAGGATGCTCAAATCCATTAATGACCGGCGGAAAAACAAGGACTTCAACTAAAACCACCTTCCTATCAATTCCCACAACACTCCTGGCCATGCAGGTGTAATTCCCAGAGTTGATCTTCTGTGTTTTGTGTATGTGCAAAGTGCCATCGTTGGAGATCTGGTATTTATTTGTCATTGGCACTATGACCTTCTTATCCGGAGATATCCAGGTGATCACAGGAGTCGGCTCTCCTTTAGCGCTGCAGTTCAAGATGGCCGTTTCTCCATACGTAACTTTGATGACACTATAGGCATTATTTCGAATAACGGGTGCATCTGCTAACACCTTAATGTGGACTTTCATTTCATCCTTTCCCATTTGGTTTTTGGCGTAGCATGTGTAGTCACCTTCCTCTTTCATTCCTACTTCGTTTAAATACAGCGTGCCGTTATCGAACATCACGTACCTCTTAGCTCTAATTGTGTTTTTATCAGATGACAGGACGCTGTTGATCATGGTGCCGTCTGGGAGACTCCAGCTGACCTCCGGATTGGGAAGTCCTGAAGCGATGCAGTCCACTTTCAGCTCTCCGCCGTACAACACCTTGTGCTCGCTCAGAGATTTGTGGTCGATTTTAGCTGCTTTCATCATCACGGTGACTTTGAGGAGAACGTAGTCGTCTCCAGCATTATTTCTGGCAGCACAGAGATATTCGCCCTCGTCCTGCTCGGTCACTGATGTGATGGTGAGAGTGCCGTTAGACAACACCTTCATTCTGCGGTCAAAGCTGAAATCACCAATATAGAGATAGATCAGATGTGTATATTGGTAGACTAGGAAGGTGTTATTTACATCATATATATAAACTATTAGAGCACCATCCGCAGTTTAAAAACAAACAGAGCATCATCTACTGTTTAAACACTATCCTAGAGCACTATCTGCTGTTAAAAAACTATTCTTGAGCACCATCTGCAGTTTGAAAACTATCCTAGAGCAACATCTACTGTTTAAAAACTATCCAAGAGCAACATCTGCTGTTTAAAAACTATCCTCGAAAGGCCATCTGCAGTTTAAAAACTATCCTAGAGCGACATCAGCCGTTTAAAAACTATTCTAGAGCATCTTCTACTGTTTAAAAACTATTATAGAGCGCCATCTCCTGTTTAAGAACTATCAGAGAGCCTTCTGCAGTTTAAAAATGATCAGAGCATCATCTACTGTTTTAACACTTCCCTAGAGCACTATCTGCAGTTAAAAAACTATCCTTGAGCAGCATCTGCCATTTAAAAACTATCCCAGAATGCCATGTGCTATTTAAAAATTATCCTAAAGCGCAATCTACGGTTTAAAAACTATCCTAGAGCATCTTCTACCGATTAAAAACTATCCTAAAGCGCCATCTACGGTTTAAAAACTATCTTAGAGCATCATCTACTGTTTAAAAACTATCCTTGAGTACCATCTGCCATTTAAAAACTATTCCAGAATGCCATGTGCTGTTCAAAATCTATCAAGTGCCATCTACTGTTTAAAAACTATTCTAAAGCGACATCTACTTTTTAAAAACTATCCTAGAGCCCCGTCTTCCATTGAAAACTATCCTAGGATGCCATCTGCAGTTTAAAAACTATTCAAGAGTGCCACCTGTGGTTTAAAAACTACTCTAGAGCAGCATCTGCTGTTTAAACTCCCCTAGAGTGGCATCTGCAGTAAAAAAACATCCTAAAGCACCATCTGCTGTTTAAACTCCCCTAGAGCGGCATCTGCAGTAAAAAAAACTATCCTAGAGCACCATCTGCTGTTTAAAAACTGTCCTAGAGCGCCATCTGGAGTTTAAACTCCCCTAGAGCGGCATCTGCAGTAAAAAAAAACTATCCTAAAGCACCATCTGCTGTTTAAACTCCCCTAGAGCGCCATTTGCAGTTTAAAAACTATCCTAGAGCGCCATCAACTGTTTAAAATACCCTAGAGCACCATCTGCTGTTTAAAAACTGTCCTAGAGCGGTATTTGCTTTTAAAAACATCTAAGAATCATAGTCTACTGTTTAAAACTAGTCTAAAGCACTGTCTGCAGATAGTAACTATCCTAGAGCAGCATCTACTGTTTAAAAACAAACAGATCAAGGTCTGCTGTTGAATATAAATTCAGTTACTTCAGAAGTAAGTGAAGATTTTGATAAATCTTCTAATCGATGTTTAGAACAATTAAAGCTGCAAAGCACAGCTCTGCATGGTAATGTACAAATACCTGTAATATGAATCAACCAGTTTTTTCGCCGGCGTCCTCCAGATGATCCTGGGAGTGGGACTTCCAGACGCCGAACAGTTGAGACTCAGCTGATCTCCATAATGGACGTCAGTGCTGTGTGCAGAAGTGGACAAAATGCGTGCGGAGCCAGAGTTCCTCTTCACCTGCAGATTGACGCTCCTTTTAGCCATGCCCACTGAACTGACCGCCACGCACTCATAAATCCCAGAATCCTTCACTGTGGGGTTACGGATAAACAGCGTCCCATTGGGAAACACGAATAAGTTGCTGTTCACAAACTGAGACGGCCGAAGCTGCATGCCTGAAGATGTAACCCAACGGACCGTTGGATTTGGTGCACCGTTAGCAGTGCAATGAATTAGCGCAGCATGGCCATCAGAAAGCGTATAGTTTTCCCAGCGCTGCTCTTGAATAACTGGAGCCAATGCTGTAATCTGAAGCCTCACAGAAAGCATGTCGGCTCCAGCTGCGTTGCTCGCTATGCATTTATAAACACCCGTGTCTAAATAATTAGTCTGCTTGATTTGAAGCGTGCCGTTAGCCAATAGCATGATCTTCTGTTGGGTGTTGCTAACACTTCGCAGCATTGAGCGGTCCGGAAGCATCCAGCTGATGTTGGGGATTGGGAGTCCTTGTGCTTGGCATTGCAGGAGTGCAGTGTTTCCTATATACACCGTTACGTCTTGATGGCGTGGACTCGTCATCCTGGGAACGTGAGCCAACACCACTAGCGTCACCATCATCTTATCTGTGCCGTGAGCATTGCTAGCGCTGCAGAGATACTGACCGCGGTCCTGAAGATGGACGTTTCTGATGGTAAAAGTGCCATTGGGGTGGACCTCAAACCGCTGGACTTTGGTGTTGGTTGACATCACGGCTCCTGTGGACAATGTATAAATATCTATTAAATGATTAATATAGAGTTGAAGTCAAATTATTTACCCCCTCCTGTATATTGTTTCCCAAATAATCTGCCAAGGGGTAAAAAAATAATCTTGCTTTTCCTTTTGACATTAAATTATTTTGCTTATCCCTTTGGCAGATTATTTGACTTGAACAGTTTAATAAAACTGATTGGTTATAATGCAGAAGCTTCTTGATTTCGGAGTTTTTAGATATTTGGAAAAGTAAGAAAAGCATCTTTTGTAGTGCATTAGGCTAAAAAAAATAAAATGTAAGTGAAAGTCTCGACACATACAAGCTACAAATATCCACACCTACAGAAATCTGATGTATACAAATACAAGCAAACATGACACAAGTTAATAATTGGATTTGACATTTATGAAACGTATGACCACATATGAACACAAGAAATATAGCTAATACATTTGAACATGTACACGTTTTTATGGTTGAAAAAAAAAAAAATGTACATGCCCATTTTTGCAAATTTGTTGAATATACATATGTTAAATATATGTGAAAAAAAAAAAAAAAGAAAACATGCGTTATGTTTTTTAGGTATTTATTTGGCAATAGCCATAAAAACGAGTTGGGTCTGTCTTTAAACGGCAAGACGGCGAAGTAACATGAAGAGGACGTAACTTGTAGTAGAGCTGTAACTTGAAGTTATGGAGACCCACATGCCCAAACTAGGTTGTCGGCAAGATGGCATTGTACATAAGTTATTAATGTCTACACCTAAACCCAACCATCACAAGTTATTAACGTCTACACCAGGGCTATTCAATTCGTTTGTCATGGGGGTCAGTTCATGAAGAGCATCCCAAACGAAGGGCCGGAGAGATATGACTTGCTATATGAGTGATGACACAACTGCATATAAGAGCCCATATGCTGTATTTGTGCTCATAAAGACTCCCATGTGGCTTTTTTTTACATTAAAATGTGAATATATTGTATTTTTAAACAACATAATATCACTGCATTGTCCAACTGACTATATTATTATTATTTTTTTTACAAACATTCAAATGTTGTATTTCAGAGCACAACAAAAGCAGTGCATTGCTGAAGTATGGCTTTTTCTACATTAACACACATTCATATGTTATGTTATGTTATGTTATGAACTGCATAACAATTAGGGATGCAACTATTATAGATTTTGCTTGACAATTATAGTCTGAAGAATAATCATTTCAAATGTATTTTTGATGTCTTGGTCACACTATTTGGAGGGCTGGAACAAACTGCCTCGGGGGCCGGGTTGGGCCCGCGGGCCACCAATTGAATAACCCTGGTCTACACCTTCCCTAACCCTAAACCCAACCAAGTCATTAACGTCTACATCTTCTCCAAACCTAAACCCAACCATCACTTTTAGTGAAATGTTCTCTGGTATTTCCACCATCTTGCCAACAAAATCTCGTTGTGACATCTCACATGGTTCAATGGGATCTCGATAACTGCAATTTACCCCTCTAACTTACTACAAGATATGCCCCGATATGCTGTAAAGATCATATTCCCTGAAGATATTACATCTTTATAATTTCCCATTTCCTCAATATTTAAAAACTGATTTGATTAATAATATACATTGGTGAAAATGTAATCTGGACATCTTTAAGCAGGATTTTTCAGAAAACTGATTCTTCTGATTGGTTATGTGGTTCAGGGTCTCATGTCATTTGCATATATAGCCATATACGGCCATTTCTACATGGAACCCACTTTAACGTGATGAGATGAATGTCTTATGTGTCCTGTAAGAAAGTTACCTGTTGAGACTTTAGTCCAAGTTAAGAGTGGTCTCGGCTCCCCCACAGAATTGCACGGTAACTGCACATCCGTCCCAGCATTCACAGACACTGTGTGAAGTTTATCATCTGTAATCCTGGCTCTCATCTGCAGGACTGGAAAATTCAACTGTCTGTTCATTGAATCCTGGATCTGAATTTGGTTGTTTGGTTGAGTGGTGCTTGCAGTTGTGAAACTTGAAATCCTCAATCTAGTAAGTGTTTTAGGTGTTATAGTTGATCTGATGATGCTTAGATCCACAGGTGAAGTGGTCAGAGATGGCGTTCTGTCAATATTGGGTTTAATATTTCTACTGTGATAGTATGGATACCTATGATTAGTACTAGGAATTCTTCCCCCTATGTAGTTTGTTCCTGGATTTTTGGAGTAAATTGGGATTCGGTTGTCCGGTAAGGGATACCTGGGTGCTAACTTTACAACAGGAGTAGTAGTAGATGTAGTAGTAGAGTATAATGTAGATGTAGTTAATGGTGGTGTTGTTCTCATGAATTCGGTTGTATTGGGAATCATGCTGGTAGTTGCAGGTGGAGTGTTAACTGATGTTGTAAGTTCAAGTTCGGGGATTAATCTGTTCCTTTGGCCCACCTTAGAATCCAAGTCTGGTTGTAAGAAAGCAATCTCATTGGTTTCTTTATGAGTAGTAAACGTGGGCATTGGAGAACTTGCATGTAAAGACTCTGTTTGAGTTTCAACAGCTATTATGGATTGATTTGAAGTTAATACAGATATTGATTCTTCTTCTAATCTTTGATTTGGTGTTGAAAGGAGATAGTTTTGAGATTGTTGTAAAATAATACTTTTATTCAACACTTTAACTGGTAAACTTGTGTCTAAGGTCTTGATTTGAGTTCCAACAGATTTTATAGATGGTTTTGGAGTTGATGATAATAAAGGTATTGATTCTTCTTCTGTGAAGCTTTGATTTGGTTTTAAAAGAGGAGGGTTTTGAGATAGTATGGAGGAAGTAATGCTTTTATTTAACACTTTCATTGGTATATCTCTGTCTAAAGTCTTGATTTGAGTTCCAACAGATATTCTGGATTGTTTTGGAGTTGATGTTGTTGTAAATGAAGGCACTGATTCTTTAAAGCTTTGATTTTGTTTTGCAAGAGGATAGTTTTGAGTTTGTGGTATGGAGGAGACTACAGATTCTTCTGTAGAAGTAACACTTTCATATAAGACGTTTGGCAAATTTGCATCTAAAGACTTGATTTGAGTTCCAACAGATACTACAGATTGTTTTTGGGTGGATGTTGTTAATAAAGGTATGGATTCTTCCTCTTTGAAGCTTTGATTTGGGTTTGAAAGAGGATAGGTTTGAGATTGTAGTATGGAGGAGACTACAGACTCTTCAGTAGAAGTAACACCCTCTCTTGCACTAGTAAAGTCCACAGATTTGTTCTCTCTCAAAACATCTCTAAAATGTGATTCAGGTAAGTGGAAGTCATCCAGTCTGTCTGTGTGTACAGTAACGCTGATCTCTGTTGGATCCATCTTCGGTATGTCTGCAGAAAGCCTGCTTGTGAACTCCAGCCGAGGAGTTGTCAGTGGGACGGTTTTAGCGCCAAGTCGAGATGTTGGATGTTTTCTCGTGGGAACTATATACTCATCCATCTCCTCTGCAGATGCAAAGCTACCGTCCTGCTCCTCTTTCTCTAAAGAATTAAAGTCTTCATTTGCTAACCTCAAAACCGCAGATGCATTTGTTGATATTGTGGGGTGAAACCTCGAGTTTGGCATCACTTGCTGAGTTTGTTGGAAGTTACTTTCCTTCACTTTGTGATTAATATTCTCCTCAACTTCATTTGTTAACTCGTTGTGTTTTGTAGGATAAATGTGAGACGATTGAGTTGGATTGATTGGAATACCTCTAGATAAGGTAGTAGAGTAAACATGCAATGTAACTGGAATAGTCTGACTGACTGATGGAACTTTGGATGGAGTTGTTGGATAGATTGATGCATCTTGGTCATCTGTTTTCAGAGTTACTCTTGCAGTTGTTGATGTTGACCATACTCTGCTTGTAGGAAGGTTTGAGATTGGCCTTCGAAATTTTATCCGTCGCCTACCTCCAAATCTCCATCTATCCCTCCCTCTCGATTGTGTTGAATTTGGTGCAGAACTCAATCTAACACTGCTTGCTGTTGCAAACACATTTCTGTCGATCCCTCCAGAATCAAAACCCCCGATCTGAGACTTGACGCCAGGCAAATTAAGCTCATTTTCTGTCTCTAACTCTGGACTGATGACAGACTCGGAGTATATTTGGTTATTTTCAGCATTTACAGTGCTCGCGTGTCTGTCTTGTACATGTGTCGTAACATAATGAGGTGCAGATGTGGGATGTGAGATGTAAAGCACTTGGTTTGATCTAGTAGTGTGTAATTGTGAAGGTGTGGTTCGGTAAATGTTATCATCATCACGTTCTTTAATTTGAGGTGTGTGGTAAACATCCGTGTTGAAAGTCTTCTCCTGTGGTCCAGAGTCTCCTGAAGAGCTTTCAGTGTTGTCGATTAATCCCGACTGTAGACTTTTGTTGCTTTCTGATGTTTTCGCTCTGATTTTGGATAAAAGATCAGCCCATTTCTGAGGGTCGATTTTATTTTTGGTATTAACTGGTCTTTGGTTTGGTAAACCAGCTCTGTTCCTAAAGGGCCGTCTATGTCGAATGTTCCCAAACCTACGTGCATTTGGACGCCTTCTTCGAGTCGGTGTTAATCGAGTTTCAGAAATATCTCCAGAAGCTTCTTCCATGTCCTCCAGAAATGCTTTTACTTTAGTGGAGACTCCTGCGGCCGACTGTGGCCTGATGATGGGATACTGTCTCAGCGGCTGGATTAACTTCCGCCTTATGACTGTTAGTTTGGTGGAAAACACATCCACACCGTGGTTATTCATCGCCACACACTTATAATATCCATTATCATTAAGCTGGCAAACAGGAATGTATAAAGTCCCATTGGGGAAGAGCAAAGCTCTGGATGTGTTTGCTTTTGCGTTCAGCACATTTCCATCAGGGAGCACCCAATTTATTTCAGCATCTGGTGATGCCTTAGTAAGACAAGTCAAAAACGCAGACTGACCGATAAATCTGCTTAAAGAATTCCCAACTTCTTGATTGGGAAGAGGATTTGAAGACTCGATTACTGATAAACGAAAAGGCAGAACATCAACGTCTCCGTCAACTTCAGCAATGCAGTAATAAACACCAGAATCTCTGTGCTCAATTGTCTTAATGTTAAGTTTACCACTGCTAGAGATGCTAACTCTACCATCAACAGAGCTAAACGCAGATTTAACCTTCGACCCATTGGGAAGCATCCAGTAAATCACTGCATTTCCAGAGCTTTGAACACGACAGTGCATTTCAGCCACGCCACCGACAACACTCGCAAAACTGGTCTGGGTTTTATTATCGTTTTCAATCATAACCCAAGATCTGACGTTCTCCTCATCTGCGTTTGCAGTCAACTGCGTGCTCAGGATTAGCCTCACGCTTTTGGACGTGGAATACGGCCTGTTTAGCTTGATGCTTATTAAAGACTGCATGAGCCAAGACGGATGGGCTAAAACGTTAGCTTTGAGCGAGGTGTAAAAAAACCCGTCTTTTTCAGCATCCTGCCTGTATCGATAACTCAACGCCGGCTCTCTGCGGAGCATGATTTCTCTTCTAAGATGCACAGGCGCTTCACTGTAATACGCAAGCAGCCTCCAGAAGCTTTCATAGTCGTCTCTGCTCACTGGACACTCCACATCTAACACTAGCGTCACATTAGCCGCGATCTGCAGAGATTTCGTGTGATTCCAGCTGATTGTGGTGGAGTCTTGTGGTTGTAATATTTGGCAGATCAGGTCTACTTTAGTGCCGTGTTCATCAGAGAGCGTAAAGGAGACGTTCCCAAAAGCTGGCTTGATTCTGTCGATGGGCAGGAGTTCACTGGTGTCCTCCTCAGAGATGTTTCTTCCTGGAGAGATTATCGATGGTCCAGAACAGACGAGCTGCTTCAGATCCAACATGTCCGCTGCTTTGAGGTGTTTAGGAGACGCACAGAGTGGACAAAGCTGACCGCTGGTAAATGTCCTGTCCTTCTTGCATTTCATCACACCTAGGAATACAGAACAATACAGAAGACTCAGTGTTATAAATGCAGTTTATTTTGAAGACTTTTATTTTTATGCATTTTATTTTAACTCTTGTGTGCTGTTGGTCTGTTTTCATCCACTCTGGGCTGATTTTGAGTCTTCATAAGGCCTCAACTTTCTGTTTCAGCAAATGGGATGATTTTTAGTGACCAATCCTGTTTTGACTCACATTTTGGGTAAATTCTCAAAACACTCTGTGCAAATGGACTCTCCTTTGGTTATGTTGGTGCTGTTTTTGACCCATTGACTTCCATTATAATCAAATTTATTGACTGCAATCTCATGACAGCATACGTGTTAGAGCCATAAAGAGCACTAAGAGATTTGTCTTTTTAATTTTTGTAATATTTTTCTATAATATTATATTATTTGTATTAAGATACAAAGTTATTGCTATTTGATACAGTATTTAATATGTTTATTTAGTGATATTATATTATGTGCATGATGTTTTATGTGTTCAGTAATGTTATACGTCATATGTATGCGTAAGCAACAGGAAAAAAGGATTAGAAAGGAGGAAGGGGCTTGATCGTAGACAGTCTTTTGACCGTTCTAAAACCATATTTATGTGGAAGCTTGGTAAAGTGTACATAGTTCTTTTGTTTGTATTTGGATTATTGTTGTTCTCGACAAACGAAAAGTAAACTGTTGCATTGCAAGTTTGTGGTTTTGCGCGTCAAATCCTTTGTGCCGAGTCCCTATGGAAACGGTGAAGAACTTGAAGAAGTAGATCGCCATTACAATATGATCATGTCTGACCTGGATGTCGAGCGCTCCAGTCCTGCAGCCAGCGCATGCGGCAGTCACAGCTCCAGGGGTTCCCCGTCAGCAGTAGGGTCTCCAGCTGAGGTGTGTTCTCCAGCACGCTCCGGGACAGCGTCTGCAGCAGGTTATCAGAGATGTGCAGGTGCTTCAGTGTGGACACGGGGAACCGCCGCAGCACTGAGAACGTGCTGAAGGTGTGCGGATGAAGCTGCTGGAGACGATTGGCCTCAAGGTGCAGCAGACGCAGAGACGTCAGGCCCAGGAATGCCTGCGGGTGGATGGAGGAGATGTGGTTGTGGTCCAGATGGAGTCTGATAATGCCCGTCAGACCAGAGAAGGTGCGATCGGTGATGACTGTCAGCTTATTGTAGCTCATTTTTAAAACCTGCAGAAAGAAACAGGAGAAAACAAGAGTCATTATGGTCAGACTTTACAATAAGGTTGTTGTTAACCCTTGTGTGCTATTGGGTTATTTTTATCCATTCTGGGCTGATTTAGAGTCTTAATTTAGCCACAACTTTCTCTCTGTTTCAGCAGGGATGATTTTTGGTGACGCATCTTGTTTTGACATATTTTGGGAAAATGCTTTGAGAATTTTCAAAAGCTCAATACACTAAAATTGACTCCCCTTCGGTTCTGTTGGTGCTGTTTTTGCCCCATTGACTTCCATTATAATCACATTTTTGCCTGCAAAGCCTCAGCAGCATATAATCATATGTTCTTGATTGTTGCTGGTTTTCCCTGTTAGGAAGAGGTATAAAGCTGCGGTCACACTTGACTTTTCTTCCCATAGACTTTCATTTATACGCGTCAGACCGGAAACGCAGGGTCATGCATTAAGTTTCGCAGTTTGCTGCAGTGCAAAGTTCAACTTTGTGAACTCTGACCTGCAAAAATGCATCATTTGCCTACGAGAGACCAACTGAGGATCAAAACATGACCTCTCTGGACAGAAATTTAAAACATGGAGCAAATCGCTCGCTTTTTTAAAGATGGGTTTTTGAAAAAGGCCTTCCATGTAGTGGGTAACACAGCTCTAAGTGAAGTGAAGTATCCAGCTAAGGCTTAAAACATCTACTTCTGTAAAAAATGTAGGTGTAATCTTTGACTCCACACTCTCTTTTCAGTCTCACATTAAATCTGTCACTAAATCTGCATTTTCATTTACGTCGCATTTCACAACTGCGTCCCTTCGTCAGTAGCAAGGATGCTGAGACTGTCATCCATGCATTCGCCTCCTCACGCATCGACTACTGTAATGCTCTTTTCATTGGTCTGCCTGCCAGCCTCATCTCCAGATTACAGTATATTCAAAACTCTGCAGCTAGAATACTCACTCATGCCAAACGTTCGGCTCACATAACCCCAATCTTGTATGATCTTCATTGGCTCCCGGTTGCATACCGCGTTAAATTCTAAATTCTCCTCCTTGCGTTTAGATCCTTAAATAGCCTAGCACCCTCCTATCTCTGCAACATGCTTGTCCCCTACACCCCAACTCGCTCTTTACGGTCTGCTGACTCTGGCCTTCTCGCTGTTCCTCGGTAACGGCTCTCTTCAATAGGGGGCAGATCATTTAGTGTTATTGCACCCAAACTCTGGAACTCTCTACCACACTCACTCCGCTCTGCTAATAACATCTCTGAATTCAAATCCTTACTTAAGACTCACTTATTTTCTGAATGCTTCGCTTCTGATCTGCAAAACTGACCACTTAATCTGACCCACCTCCCCCTCTGCTCATATGTCTCTTAGGTCTTGTTTGTGTAATTCCAGTTTGTTGTATTTGACCTCATGTATGTTTATCTTTTTGTTGCATTCCTTGTAAAGTGTCCTTGAGCTCTGGAAAGGCACTATATAAATACAAATTATTATTATTATTAAATCTGTAAGTGTACAGTGTTTAAAACAGTCGATTCATAGTGCTTCCAATAAGTCGTCTTGATAACGAGTCATTAGGTGTTTCGCCATGACGTGACAACAAAGTTATTCACGCGCAAACCCGGGAGATTTAAAACCTGCAGCCCCGCCATCTAACACAGAAACACACACACACACACACACACACACACGCGCTGCCGGTCAATTGAAGTCACACTGTAGATAGATATTACTGAGTCTCTACCCAAAGATGAAACCTCAGCATAAGCCCAGCTTTGAGCAGTTGGAAACTTCCGGAAACTACATGCTACACCGAATACTTCGTTTGTTACAGGAAGGATCAGTAAAGAGTAATGATGGACATGTCAGGACATGGATCAGTTTCTTCCTCCATTTCTCAAGTGTAAGTACGTGCGATTAAAGTTGTTGCCTCGTTTACTCGAGCTTGCAAATGTATTTAGTTGTGATTTGTTACTTGTAACCGCGTGTGCTGTATCAGGTTAACTCGCTATATTCTCATATCACGTGCAAAAAAACCGCGACGCGCGCTGCTTTAAGTTCCGTGAAGTAGGGTAATGTGTATATGTGTGTGTAAGTGTGTGTGTGTGTGTGTGTGTGTGTGTGTGTGTGCGTTGTCGTCCGGAGGAGGGTTATGTGTGTGTGTGCGCGTTGTCGTCCGGAGGAGGGTTATGTGTGTGTGTGTGCGCGTTGTCGTCCGGAGGAGGGTTATGTGTGTGTGTGCGTGTTATCGTCCGGAGGAGGGTTATGTGTGTGTGTGCGCGCGTTATCGTCCGGAGGAGGGTTATGTGTGTGTGTGCGCGTTGTCGTCCGGAGGAGGGTTATGTGTGTGTGTGCGCGTTGTCGTCCGGAGGAGGGTTATGTGTGTGTGTGCGCGTTGTCGTCCGGAGGTGTTATGTGTGTGTGTGCGCGTTGTCGTCCGGAGGAGGGTTATGTGTGTGTGTGCGCGTTGTCGTCCGGAGGAGTGTTATGTGTGTGTGTGCGCGTTGTCGTCCGGAGGAGGGTTATGTGTGTGTGTGCGCGTTGTCGTCCGGAGGAGGGTTATGTGTGTGTGTGTGTGTGTGTGTGTGTGTGTGTGTGTGTGTGTGTGTGTGTGTGTGTGTGTGTGAAAAGAGCAGTGTGACAAGCTAGGAGATCTCCTCGCCAGTTCTTGGGAGTTTTTGCTCAATAAAATAGTCAGTCGTCTGTATTTTCAAGTCCATCGTCTGTATTTACAATCATGTACTGGCAGCAAAACTCCACGCCTTACACTATGAAGCGTGTATGCACTGTGACTACTTGTATATTGCTGATTAGCTGCTGGGCATTTCACTCTGTCTCTCGGTGAAGGCAGTCAGTGTCAACCAATCTCAACAGACTGTCATTGGTCCAATCAGCGCAGATTAGCTTCATGCTAAGGAGGGGTCTGGGAACAGATGAATCACTGGATGATTCATACGGGAGTCGCTGGGATAATTAGGTAAAAATAAATGCAGATTATAAGACCATGAAAGTGTTTTTTGACCTTGCATGAATATTAGACTGTTGTTGGAGACCCTTACAACCAAAATATGACCCTATTTCATTTATAACATTGGTTCTTTAATGTCTAATAATCTTGTTTAATCCCGCCCCTTTTTAGCAGCGCCATACGACAGAATTTGGTACACAAACTCTAGTTTGACCACAGCTTTACTTGTAATTTTTACTGTTATTTATCCTCTTGAATAACAAAAGTCTATGCTGACATTATCTTCAGCAGCACAAACACTCTAATGGCTAATGGACAGACGGCTGCTTCTCACTCAGGGCTGCTGTTTATGCTAATGAGGAAGAGATGGGCACTAGTGGGCGGGGCTTTCCCCCTCTGGTGACACGTACAAAGGGAGAATGTCAATCACAGTGTTTCTGCAGACTCTTTATATCAAGTCTGATTAGAACAAATACAATTTATTCATGTTTACCATCAGAGTGTGGAGATATTCACACACTGCTGCCTCACAACTGGGGTTAAACCCCCCATAAATGTGATTCCTGCATAATAGGTCTCCTTTAAGAGTGAGTAAATTTAAGTAATTTTTCATTTTTGAGTGAACCAACCCTTTAAATGTCACCTTTACACTCTTGTTGAGGACTCACAGTAAACTAGCACTTGTGAGCATCAGCAGGTGATTTTACCTGTAATGAAACCAGATCCTGAAAAGCACCGTCTGGTATCTTCTGCACGTTGTTCCCGTGCATCATCAGCAGCTCCAGCTTTCGAAGGCCACTGAAAGAGGCGTCTGTGATCTGACTGATGGTGTTAAATCTGTTCATGAACAAACACATGATCACCAACAATACTTTTACATGATCAACATGTACAATACAAACACATGATCAACAACAATACTTTCAATGAATGTGTACATTTAAAGCAGTGGTACTCAATTCTGGTACTCAGGCACCCTCTCTTATCTGACCTACAAGGATCAGTTCATTGATCTCTCTCTTATAAGGAGCTGATGATCTGAATCAGGGGTTTTAAGTAAGGAAGACATACAAAATGTGCAGGGCGGAGTGGGGGGTGGGGGGATTTGAGACCGGAATTGAGAACCCCTGATTTAAAGGGATAGTTCACATTAAAATTAATTACCTCATGGCTTACTTTAAAAATATATATCTTCTTTTGTTTTTAATATAAGAAAGAAACTTGTTAAAGTTTAAAATGCTCATCTTGTGTTTGTTTTTTAAAGTTTAAAAAACTCAGATCTAGAACAAGTGAATGGTGAGTAAATACTGACAGCATTTTAATTTTGGGGTGATGTCTCCCTTCAAGCATGCATTACAGTATTTATCCCTATGCTATAGACCTTTTTCTTGGAACGCAAAATTACCCATGATGCTTTGCGTGTATGCACAAGGAGAATGTGAAGGACTTCCGGTCGGCAGCTGATGCGTGTAAACAGTCACATTTGGACAGCTTTGAAACGATAGTTTTAATCTATTTTACCTGCTTTTATCCTCTTTATCTAATACTGTTGTCCATCAGCAGCATCTCCTGGACTGATCATTTACAGAAATGTGATCTAAAAGGATGGAAAACAGCTGCTGTGAGGCGTTTTCCCCTCGTTGTCAGACGGCATCTTCTGCAGTTTAAATGAAGCCTCGTCATCGCTAAAGTCAACATTTTCTCTTTATTTCACATATATAACCAGCCCAAACACATGTAGTTCACCAAAACGTTTAACACACACACATAGCCTGTACTGTCCCACTGACACACTGATTTAATAACTGTGACAAAGTGAAAATACAGGCGAGTGTCATTTCCAAATGACAGAAAAACACAAACCGTGGTGAAAACAACACACGAAATAAAACACAAACGGCTCACGATTAGAATGAACAGCAGATCAGCAGCAGAGGATCAATAACAGACTTTTATTGCTCATTTTTGCAAATTGCACGACTTTCATACCTGCTAAGTTTCATGCCAGAACTCTGGTTTGCGCTCTCTCTCTCTCTGTGTGTGTGTGTGTGTGTGTGTGTGTGTGTGTTAAAGAGCCGCTGAGCTAACAGCTGACAGACCGGGAACGCACTCACACACTGTATTTCTGACGGCAGACACGTGAACTAGGAGAACGTTTTTCTCGTATTTCTGACGCGCTTGAACCACATGTGACAGATTATAACGGCTTTAACAGACACATTTCTAAGTTGTGTGTCACAAAAACACTCTGTTATCCATTAAAAACGTTATTGAAACCCATTTTCGGAGCGCAAATTACACGTTGTACACGCTGTACACGGAAGTTTTTGGCATTCTACCGGAAGACGCTGGTCGCTATGGCGCCCTCCATGCAGCAGCCATGAAAAAGGTCTATATTATAAACTCATTTGTAAGTCACGTTGGACAAAAGCATCTGCTAAATGAATAAATGTAAATAACCAAAAATATTGTACTGTATAAGTGATGTTTTGCTAAACATAAGTAAAATAAATGCTTCAGTTCAGGTATTATTTAATGATATGGATGACCGGGGCTCGGTTTCACAAGGACTATATCTCATTCTAAAGTTACGAATCCTGTTTGCTCTATAATGACGATTTAAACATGCATCTCAATTCATTTACTATGTATTCTACCCAGCAATACCAGTTGATTTAAGTGTGAAGGAGTGTCTGTTATACCTCAGCTGTGCGTTATTCTCTAATATCTCCCCACCCCGTAGGTCATTATACTGCTATGATCATCAGAGCTGAATTCACAGTTGAGCAGCCTGATCTCACGAGAAAACGTAAGTATTTTACGTTTTGCCAGTTCAGTGGCTAATTCGTATGAATTCGTACGAGTTCAGTCGTACGAAATGGTACGATTTTAAAAAGGAGGCGTGGCACCTAACCCCACCCCAAACCCCAACCGTCATTGGGGGATGAGCAAATCGTACTAAATTGTACGAATTAGATCGTACGAATTCATACGAATTAGCCACTAAATGAAAAAGTTACGAATTGCTGTGAGATTGTGTTGCAGTTGAGATAATGTATTTGAGAGTTTGTTTGTCCTCCTCAAACGTTTCCTGTGTGCAGCACTAGTGTCCTCCACATCTCCTCCTCCTGTTGTGACTGTTGTAGTTGTGAAATAACTAATCATTCAGCGCAGTGATATGGAGCTGTAATGCGCTCAAAACCTGCCAGAACTACTTTAGCTGTGTGTCTGACAATGGGCTCTGTGCACAGGAAGAGCTTTAAAGCCATCGATAAACTTCCGGTGAAAGCTTATTGTGATTATTTTCAATTTCACAAGGTTGTTTTTACAGCATCGGTGTTAAATAGACTTAAGCATTCATTTAGTTGTTTGTTTTTTTGATGCAAAGATGATATAATACAGACATAAACACACATAAATGCTCACTTAAAAAAAAACATCTAAATATGAAATACTTTATTAACTTTAATATCCTGTAAACTGCATGCATTAGCATACACAATTAGCAGTGCTCACCCAAAGTTGATGCGCTGGACCTGTTTGGAGATGCCAGCAGGAACGGCGAGCAGCGCGCGGAAAGTGCAGTGAACTTCAGCAGGAGCAGAACATGCGCACTGACGAGGGCACACACCACTGCAGAGCCCAAAACTGACCAGCAGAACCAGCAGGAAGAGCCATGAAGAGCCCATGATGAGCAGAGAACACACACCGGCCCGATCACTGACACACAAACACACATTTAAAGCACACATGAAATCAAATCCCACCATACTGATTTTGTTATCTTACATTGCTAGGTCTGTGGTGAATTCATCAGTGCATGTCATTAAGAAGAAAATAAAAAGGTTTGCCCTTGTGATCTTTAATTAAAATCAGAAAATGTACTTCCTGATTGTTTTCAGTTAAATATTCAGATTGCGTCTGTCTGCGGTATTGGGCGGGGCTAAGTTGTAATAACTCCGCCCAAACCCTTTTCCACATCTTTCTGAATAAAACCTACTTTACTACATCCAATAAGCTCGCAGTAGAAAACAAGCCACACCCACTGTTTACTCATTTAATATTCCGTTTCTCCAAGAACTGCGTCACAATACGATAAAAAATATCAAATCTTCTGATTAAAGGTTCAGGACACACTGGAGAACTTTTTTTTATATTAACAGATGTGTGTGTGTTGAGCATCAGTTAAGACAATGTTAGCACCTGTCAGCTGTAATTGTGGGGAAAACTGGATAATGTTGAGCTTTTGTCAGCTGATTTCAGCTTCCGGGTTTAAAATGATTTTTGGGGCGGATCAAAATCGGTGACGTAGCGCAGAACTGCAAATGCAATGATGACGCGTCGGTTTCTCATTCATAGCAGAGCTTTCTTATCCTATGAGAAGAGCTGGCTGCTTAATTATTCATGAGTCCTGCCAGAGTCAAGCCCGAGCTGTGAGACACGGCACACAGTATTTAGCCGTTCATGAAGGCTCGTATGTGTTTGTTTCCATGATCCACGGGGTTTGTTGCATGTTTTCCCCCGCAATCTTGTCAGGGCCGATCATACAGCAAAGCTGTGTGTGTGCTGCAAGCATTTTTGTCAGGAGAGCAGCACGAGAATTAGAGAATGGTGGACGCTGTCTTTTATCAGGAGTTCGTTCACATTCAGACACATCGCCGTGCTGCTGTGTTTGCCTAAATCCTCCAGATTACCAGCAGGGTTAATGGTTAAAATAGACAGGTCAGGAGACCTGCTGCACTGAGTCTGCTGGATACGGGGATTGAGGGAGAAGTCCTCATTTATAGTGTTTACATGAACACACTTATCTTTATAATGATATAAATTGTGGTTGTGTGTGTATGAAATTACGAATAACAAATGTAGCAGGGCATTAAATCACTGTTCATTTCTTTGCATTTTAACTTTGAAAACTATAAACTCATGCGTCTCCTCTGTGTGTCTCATTTTGTGAGCTAACTGACAACAACAGTTGTTCGCTCCCCTGCTGGCCACGCCCACTCCTGCCCGATGCTCGCGGAGCTCCGCCCATTATTCATGCATCTTTTGAAAAAATTCTGAAGTAGACTTTAACCGAAAGTGAGGGGTGTCATGGCTCTTTAATGCAGATTTTTTTGCAGTTCACAGAATGGCCACTGGTGGCACTATAACAGTGTTTTTTGGTTGTACGTAACGCCAGTTTGTCTAGGAACTGCATCACAACATGGACAAAAAAATTGTCGCAGCTTCCAGTTCATGCAGACTTTAAGGCCTGTTCACACCAAGCATGATAACGATAAACACAACGATAAATCTTACAATAAAATAGTTGACCGTGTTAACGACTAGCACAACTACAGCAACAAAGATAGAGAGGAATGAGATCGACACAGAAGGATTTTTCCCAGCTGATGAAGGATAAAACACTGACAGCCAATCAGAATACAGAGAAAATTAAGGTGCAATTTAAATATACAGATGACACTGTGGACAGGCAAACACCGACCACACTAAAGGTCTAATAAAATTAAAATAAAAAATCTTAGATGTTCGTTTTAATCTGTTCGTTTTAAGGATATCTATCAACAGTAAAAACGACAACTTGTCCCTCTTCCCTACAGGAAACCAGCACCAATGAAGAATGCATGATTATCTGCTGTCATGGGTTTGCAGTCAATAAATGTGCTTATAATGGAAGTCAATGGGGCAAAAACAGACAATAACATAACAAAATTTGAACAGTACACAAGGGTTAACATTGTGGCCAGCAGCTGTATAATAATTAGCATACTGTACATCCAGCCGGTGGTTATTGCATAATAAACCCTTCAGTCTTACACAACAGCTGCTGGTCATTCTGTGATGTACATTAATCATCCCTTACCTTATTTTTAAAGCTATATCCATGACATTCAAGATTTACATTTGACCAGTCATTAATCAACCTGGGAATCGAACCCATGAACTTGGTGTTGCAAGTTGCAACCAATAACAAAGACATAAAAAAATGAATCATAATTATGTCATGTCCATTTATATTGCACATTTATATAGCCCAAAACACTTTAAAATCATATGAAGGGGTCTTTCCTCACCAACACAAGTGTGCAGAATTAGTTTAATACTTTGGATCCCCCACATGCTATGCATCTGTGGCTTATCAGTAAATTCAGCTTCAAATATCATTCAAGAATATTTCTAGTTTAGTAAACAATTTCATAATTAATAACAGATCAAAAACATTTCTACAACTACAAAACCAATAAAACAGCACATTATATTATTCCTTCCCTTATTTTATAGTGATATCCATGACACTCAAGGTTTACAATTACAAACAATAACAAAGACATAATAAAAATCACATAAAAACATATTATAATCGTGCAACGTGATATAATCTGCATTTATATGGCCATAAACCCAAAGCGCTTTACACTCATGAGCGGGTCATCATCACCAAATGAATATAAATATAATATAAACCATATAGAATAACTATTTTTTAATTTGAACTTATTGATTTTCTTATTTGCAAATAATGCAGATGAATATCACACACAGAGCATTAACATAAGAACAATACAATACAAAATAAATACAATAAATAACCTCATATAAACTGAGCAGATCAAACCAAAACACATACAAAAAGAGGGTCGGGAGGTTGCCAATATAATTAAAGCATAATTATTTTAAACAGCATTTAGTCTTCTATGACTGAATCCCCTTCACGTTAAGCATATTTCTAACTCAATAAACAATTTCATAATCAATAGAAGAACTCTACAAGTACAAAAACCAAAAGAAAACTTTACTGACCATTTAAAGTAATGAATGTGCGAACTCACCTTAAAGCTCTTGTGAATCCAAACCTTCATTTCGTTTCATCTTCACACAAGATCCAGCAGAATCACACACAGCATCCTCTGAAGTTCACACTTGAGAAAAGCAGCAGTCAGAGGAAATGAAACTAATCTCCAGGTGAAGCTGTGCTGTGATGAATAAAGTCCATGAGGATCCTGGAGGAGCTTCAGTGTCCGCAGAGACTCTGAGCAGAGAAAAGGGATTGTGAAACTCAAGCCTGCATATGAGGAGGAGCTCAAAGACAGAAAACCCCCCTCAAAGATCCGTCCTCCTCTGAAAAACAGCTGCTGTGCGGGAAGAAACGCTTCTGAGGCATTTAGGATTTTTCCTTTTAAAATTGACTCGCCTATTACTCTCCATCAAGTGTTTCCAAACCTGTTTCTTTCTTCTGTTAAACACAAAAGAGGATATTCTGAAGAATGTTGGAAACCTGTATCCATTGACTTCTATAGAAGGAAAAACAAACACTAAGTCAGTAGTTACAGGTTTACAACATTTTTAAAAACATCTTTGTCAGAAAAACACCCTCAAAGATTTGCACTCCTCTTAAAATAAGAAAGTTCATTGAACTTATGGTGAGCAGTTTTAAACATTCTTCAAAATAATTTCTTTTAAAAATAAATAAGACAGAACCCCCCCCCTCCTCAAAGATTCACTCTCCACTGAGCAATAAGAAAGTAGAAAACTGGTAACCATTGACATCCATAGTAAGAAAAACCCTATAAAAGACAATAGTTACAGGTTTCCAAACATATTTTAAAGTATCTTCTTTAAAGTTTTTTTTTTAAAGACAGTAAAAGCCCCTAAAATATTTGCACTCCTCTTATAATAATAAAGTTGAAAACCTGTAACCATTGACTTCCATAGTAGGAAGAAACAAATACTATAAAAGTCAATGACTACAGGTTTCCAACATTCTTCAAAATATCTTCTATAAAAAAAGAAATAAAAGACATCTAAAACTTCAAATCTATAATCCTCTGAGTCTATGCTGACATTATCTTCAGCAGCTCAAACACTCTAATGGCTAATGAACAGACGGCTGCTTCCCACTCAGGGCTGCTGTTTATGCTAATGAGATGGAGAGATGGCTACTAGTGGGCGGGGCTTTCCCCCCTCTGATAACACCTACACAAAGGGAGAATGTCAATCACAGTGTTTCTGCAGACTGATTATATCAAGTCTGATTATAACGATTACAATTAATTCCTGTTGACCATCGGAGTCTGCTGGGGATATTCACACACTGCTGACACACAACTGGGGTTAAACCCAGGGCCGGAGTGGCACTCATTTTCAGCCCTGGAGTTTCAAGCCAGACCGGCACACCTCAGTTCACGACTGATTCCAATTCAGTTTCTAATGACACCACTGCGTCTTTTTCAAGAAAACAGCTGATTTAGAAATTAAAATGTTCAACAGCCCTAACAGTGTTATATGTTTTAACAATAAAAAGGGGGAAAAAAAAAGTCATAATAATTTTATTATAATAAGTGTGATTCGAACACGAGTCGGCGGCGTTGAAACGCAATGTGCTTACCACTAGTCCACAATGGCGCTATTACAGTGCGAATAAAACATAAATATTGATCTGTGACCCGTGAGTGTTGACTTAATCTTTTACTCCCCTTTTCAGATATAGGATCAAGTTACATTAGATTTATGAATGTAGTGAATCATCTGATTTTCATTGAGCGGTGTATTATTCATTAATATTAATGATTTGAATTCTTATATTCACTAAGGTGCCGCTGTTTGGGGTCGAATCATGATAGTTACATCATCATTAACGTTAAGTTAACCTGCAGGCTGCATTTTGCTCACGGGGCTGCGAGAAAATTAATAAAAAGAGCAGCGCTGCGGCAAAATAATGAAAAAAAGGGTGCAGCTATGGTCAAATAAATAAATAGATGAAAAAAGTGTGACTGCTGAGAGTGCAAGCAGCTAGGGACGCCGGCCCTCACGGCCAAAAAAACAGACCGGCCCACCAGGAATTCTCCCGGTCCTCCTGATCAGCCAATCCGGGCCTGGTTAAACCCCTTATAAAGGTGATCATTGCATAATAGGTGCTCTATAACCATGTTAATAAGCATAAATTTGAATGTTAATAATGCATTAGTAAATGTTGAAAGAGCTTTGTAAATTATTTCATGTTAGTAAGTAGAGTTACCTAATGAAAGCCGATTGTGACTAAACATCCTCACCAGTTTCTTTTCCCCTGTAAGATCAACAAGATCAATCCTGCATTTTGACCATGGCTTCATCTAAATGTTCAGAATTGTATGATGGAAATGTATGTAGATGTGTGCATTGTTAATGAGATAAAGCTTTACATTTGCATAATTGGACAACCTTTACAAATAAAAGCATACATTATAAGCACTTGCCACTTTACTTTACAATGACCCAATGAGAGTAACTCATCCTCCATGTACAAAAATAAACACATCTGCAGCATTTTGTCACTGAGTTTAGCAGCATTCCCTGATCGTGAGGTGTTCGGCAGGGTCTATTTTGAGTGTGTGTGTGTTGACGTCCAGTCTCCTGACCATCTGCACACACACACACACACACACCAGCCTGTACTAATAATAATTACAGAAAACAATCAACTATTTCTCACTATTACAGTCAGGAGGCTGTGAAATACAGCACACACACACACACACACACACACACACACACACACACACACACACACAATATGCTGTATGTTGGTCCTCCAATGTCCAGTGTGTGTGTTTGTATGTGTATACTGTATGTGTTTATATGCAAGTTTGTATAAATGCATATGTGTTTGTGTGTGTGCGCATGTATGGATACGTGTTTTAATACGTGTATGTTTGTTTGTATGCATGTGTATGTATGTACATGTATACATATTCGCATGTATGTGTTTGTTGTGTGTGTGTGTTTATATGTAAATGTGTACATGTGTTATTGTTGTCCTGTGTGTACTGTACATGTGTTTGTGTGTATGTGAGTGTCGTTATGTGTGTGTGTAAATGTGTGTGTACACATGTATAAATGTGTGTATGCAAGCTTGTGCATATATGTCAGTGTGTTGTTTGTAATTGTTGTTGTCCTGTCTGTGTGTGTTGTTATTGTTGTTGTCCTGTGTGTTCGTGTGTGTGTGTGTTTGTGTGGTCAGTAAACAGGAGGGTTCGGGGTGGTCCTGGTCCAGCACTCATTCACACAGTTAAAAATATCTTGGACCGCTGCTTTTATTGACCGTTTTAAACAGCACCAGCAGAACTGTGTGTGTGTGTGTGTGTGTGTGTGTGTGTGTGTGTAACCATGTTACACTAAACTAACACACAAGATCCATTGTATTATTTTTATTTGCGTTCATGGCAAGCCATTCCCTCATAATGCAACTTATGCTTTAATAAGGCATTGCTCTGATTTATCAGCACTTTAATTAGCATTACAACTCAAGACATGCAGATGTTATGCTGAACAGAAGCGTGATTATCTTGAGTTCAGAATTAAATTAGGTCAATACCAAATGCAGATCATTTAGATTCAATATTTATTTGTTGCAAATCTTTCTTCTTCGGCAACCTTTAGAGTTATTTAACCAATACATCCTAAGACATGGCAGATAAGTAGCATCAACTCAGGTTATTTATGAACATTTGAAGGAAACACTGTGGAAATAAAACCCCATTAGATCACGTTAATTTATTTGACTTTTATAAATACTGGAACAAATGTATTGTTCATTTTTAATGTCTGTTAACGTACTTGTATATGTTTATATGCACTAAATAACCACAAGCACAATATTTATTAGATGAAATAAACAGATTAAGAAGCATAGTTCATTGTTACTGGAAGTTTAATGTGGTATTGTCCATTTTAATACCATTGAAAAGACATGCACCAGGGCTCAACCAATAAAGACGACCGGATGGCCTGGGCCTGCGTGCGAGATGCTCGGAGCAGTAAACAGGATCATTAGTGGCCTGATCAGGCCAGCGCTGCCTTGTCACTAAAGATTATTTTGGCTGCGACTGTTGTCAATTGCTTGCAAATTAAGGGTGTCACGATCCTCCAAATCCTCGATTTGATTACATTTTTGATTCTAAAGGCACGATTCGATTCTCGATTATGAATAATTAATTAATTAATTAATGACCAATTAATGATTTGTAGTCTACCGTTTAAACTACCTGACCTGCATGGTCTTTGTTTTACCCATAAACAAATCATACAGTAAATGAATAAAGGCAAGATACACACATAATTCCACCTGTCAATCACTTTTTCTGCGGGACTCGTGAATAGGCAGTGATCTGTGTCGTTATAATGGCGTCGGTAAAAAAGACGCACAACCAACAGGAACCAGCCAACAGTATCTGAGGTGTTCGCTAAAATGACTGAGTACAAGTGAGTGAAAGATTGAAGCAGTCCTCTGACTGCCTGGACCTGCTGTCTCGAGCGCATGGCTGTGTGTGTGTGTGTGTGTGTGTGTGTGTGTGTGTGTGGTCACGTGATGTGCATTTTCAGAGGTAGAGAGGAAGGAGGGCTGCTCAGAA